>NW_016170954.1:0-15088 GCF_001687245.7 Rhagoletis zephyria
AGGCCTCCGATAGCGAAACTCAAAAGACGCCCACACCAAGCCTTGGAAATTCCACGCAAGTAACGCCTGTAGCGGAGCAAGCGCTTCTACCACTTTTCAACACTTCCGAAGTGCGGCCTGCGGCCCAAGCACACATAACACAAATGTTTGCGGATGCTTTGCCAATGGCCGTGTCAATGATACCGCCGCCCCCACCGCCTATCGGCCCGATGGAGGAGGAAGAGCAACTGCGCATGGAAGAGGAAATCGCAGCCGCACAAGAGACCCAAGAAGAGCTGTCACCCACTACCGACGAATACCAAGAAGGTCTGCAGTTCGACGCCGACGACAAGGAGGATTACGATTATGACATAATAGATACCGACACACAAGCTGGCTATATACCGCCCGCACCGACACCGGCACCGTCTATGGCGCCACTAGCCGAAATGGATATAGATACAGTGGATGACGATGAGCCATGCGAGGAGATCGAGCCAATGGTTGAAGTGGAAGAGCTGCCAAAAACACCAACAGCCGAAACAGTTATGCCAGCGATTGTCGAAACTATAGTGCCAGTTATCGCAGAGGAGGTAAAGAAACGGCGTAAGAAACGCATCGTAGATGGCAGAAAGCCACACTCCGTAGATGAGAAAGAGAGGGCCAGCACATCGGCGGCAGGTGGCGCGACGACGGAGGCCAGTGGTGGCACGAATAACCAAGCTGACCGCAATGCGGTGTGCCCCTGGGAGGATGAGTAAGTAGTCAGAATTCGGATGAAAATTATGAATTTAAACTGACTTTTTTATATTTTTTTTTTATTAGAAACGTAACCACCAGCGATGGCACATTTGTAAAAACCTATGCTACGCTCGGGTATTTATGAATAAAGCAGAACCTCTTCAAATCTATAGTTACCAAAATACTGAGAAAAAAGAAAAATCAAAAGAAATAACATTTGTTTGCATCGCAAATTTACACACACACACGCACACACCTACTTACATACAGACACGCACACACTCAACTAAGCACTCATATATTGACAAGATTTGCGTATAGATAAAAATATAAGACAGTAGGAGTGAAAGTTCTACATTGCCGTGCAGGGAAGCACATTGCGACAACACCGTTTATATTCGCGAATCTTAAACTGTTTCAGGATAATTTATTTCATATATGTAAAATTTGGTGATTTATTTACTTGGTTCGCGATCACTGGAATTCAAAATGTGTACTTGCTTCTTGATATTTGATATAAACAGGCTATATAAGAGCGGGCGCTTTTGTTTTTGTTTTGCCCGCACAAAGCAAAGCTATTGCCACAGATCGTTCGGCACAAATTTATTTTTCCCTGCAGGCAAATAAATCAAACACGCACACGCATTCATACGTAATTACACTAGGAATTGGAAAGATCTTGAAAAACCACGTTGTGAAGAAGCAAAACAATATATACATAAATGAGAAATAAATAGCCGCTAATTAATGCCATAATATTTATAGACGTCTAACATACACATTTACAAAACACAAACCAACCAGCAAGCAACCATAAAAATGGGTATCAAATCTAACAGGAAATAAATAGAAAGTGGAATGCATTGCTTAACGTTATAAGTACATTTCGACGGCTGGAATAGGGCGCTTTTGGACTTTGGTCTTAAATAGCGCTTTCTTCAATCGAATTCTGAAATATCGCGTTCTTGAAACCTTTTCTTAGTTAGGGCGTTTTCGAACCGGCTGCTTTGATAGACCGATCTTCCTACCAGCCTTCGATATGTACGCTAACTTCCCCAAGTGAATTGTTTATTTCTGATAAAATTTATTTTTTTATTTATTTTTTATTAAAAATAATAGGTGCAATCCCGTATTCCTCGGACTCGGACTAGTAAAACTGTCAAAAAATAAAAATTCGCTCAGAGCGAGAGAGTAACATTGAAAAGTACGGGATCGCTTTCTAGTAAAAAAATTGTAACTTCTGTCAACTTCAACATAACCTCCAAATTTTGGTTGTAAATTTTTGCTTATTTTGTATGTAAACACACTCAGCTCACACATGTAAATAACCAAAAATACTTTCAAATTCATTAGAATCCACTTAAACAAGTAAATAAATACTTTGAAGCATGAATTAGCAGAGTGCACTTTTCTTTTGTTTACAATTTGGTTGCCAAACACACTACAGCTGATCGTTTGACACATTTACCAGAATTTACCAGCAAAAAATTCTCGGACTAAAACTGGTAACTTCTGACAGAGAGAGAACCGTATTTACTCTCTTTTTTGTCCTCTCAATAGTCAGAGAACCGAGTACGGGATCGATTTCCAGTAAAATCTGACTGATTCTGACTATTTCTGACTAGTCCGGACTCGTACGGGATCGCAACTAATATAAGCTGAGTAAGCAAAGGCTGAAGCTAAGGCGAAGTTTCAAAAAGCAATTGAGCCTTTTGACAAAAGGGGTTGATTTTGATGTGTTGCGGGAAGATTTGTAACAAAAATGAATGAACCCAAGCCGTAAGATTATAAGCCGAGAGGTCTAAGTGAAAAAAATGAGTCACATTTTGTATGCAATTCGATCAGTTAAAGAGGTTTAAAGGAACTGAAAAGGGAAAGAACAAATTCTGACACAAATCAAAGCATCTGTTGTAATATTTACCTCGCTTTTATTGACATGACTTGCAACAATGTGGTTACATGAGTTTTGATAGCTTGAGGGCATTTTTTAGAATCTATAGAAAACTTGAAGTCAAGGTTGTTTTGCCATTGAAGTGCTAATAAAATCATCACCAGCTGTTACAAGGCTGGCAAAAATACTTCCATTTGAGCGTATTTGAAAATATTTCTTGACTATTAAGTGCAGCGACTTAAAGTAAGGTCGTGCAATATAATGAATTTTGTGTTGTATGCCTAATTTTTAAAATCAAAAAAACTCGTTAAACCGATTGATTTCTTTACTTGGAAACTCGAACATTTTATTATTTAAGTTTATTATTTTTATTTTTTAACCATTACCAATTTAATCAAAGTTAATGGTGTCTTGATGTAAAACAAACTATTTTATGGAGATAAACAAGGCCAATTTTACTACCATTGGCTTAACCAGGCCAGTCGAGAAGGGCTGAGGGTGTTCAATTGTTCCGGCGCCGGCTGAATATACATAAGACGCCCGCGCAAACTTGAAAGATGAAAACTGAAAAGATGATAAATCGCGAAATAAAATTGGGATATTAAAATCCCGTTGCCAGGGTATCTGCTAATGTGGTTATATTTTTAACTCAGTTTACAAAAACAAAATACACTAAAGAATTCTAATTTTTAACCAGATAACGTTAAAACCAGGCAGGTTTGAATAACACAAATAATAAAATTTTTTCAATATGAAAACTTTGCGTTCCTTGAAATGAAGAAAAAAGATGCGCCTCCTATGAAATGAAAGAGAAAAAAAACTTTCTATTCTGACCAAAAAGGATTGAAACTACGGAAACTATTATTCTAATGAATCTGGCCGCTCAAACAAGATCAGACGTTGACGATATTAAAACACATATGAAATCGTTTGAAGGTATTTTGTTGGCCTCTATTTGGTTTGAAACTCCTGCCACAATTATCTATCGGAGTAACATTTTTTATGAGTCTGTGATGCTACCACTGATGTGGAAGCGCCAATGTAAAGAGTTTAATTGAAGGATAAATCGTTGGTTCCTTAGATACATTCCAAGAAGAACGGAGAAAAAAAAATTTGGGTTACCAAAAGATATAGTGGATTCAAATTCGGAGACACAGTTCAAGCAAGAGGACGTCTACAGCATACTTCTGTAAGGTGTACGATGTGGACGCTAATATTGACTTGGTTGAAGAAATTCGATACTTTAAGACTTCACGGAGCAGCATTTTCCTGCGCTCCAACGCCTAAACAAATTACCAAACTGAAGATGACCGCATTATCCTCTAATATCTTCGCATCTTTCCAAGTCTTCTGACTTATTCCACTGACTGTTGCTGAAGGCATACGATTATGCAGTCTACTAGCTTGAATTAAGAATTTTTACATTCTACGAGTAACCAAGATAGACTAACAAGTCTCGAAACTTTGGCATTGGAATTATATCTGGATTTACACAATTCATGGATTCCGAATCCGTCAAGAAAATGGTTTCTGAGCGAAAATCACTTAAGAATGTGGCGATAGTTTAGGTCTGAAGTACTTCGCTGAACGTTACCCAACATTTTGTTTCCGAAAAACTTAAGAATTGTATTGGAAAAAACTGAAACAGAAACTTCGGTAGCCGGTTTAAAATTTGTGTTGTGCGAACTTAAAAAAAAAAAAAAATTTAACGTATACTAAAATTCAACAGCGTTGGTAATAGAGAAACATAAATGAGATAATTTTGGGAATTAACTAGTCAAACCTAAAGTTCGTTGCAATGTAAATTGCATTTATGAAAATCATCTTAAATTTCAGGCGAGAATGTGGCTTACCTTCGAGATATTTGATAAGATGATCAAATTAAATTTGAGCTTTTTTTGCATTTTTTTATATTTTTTAATTTGATTTTTTTTTATATATTTTTTTTTAATTAGTTACAAGCATTTTTTTACAGTATTTGCGCTGCAGCAGCAACAATCAGTGTGACCAGATTATCACAAAGACCGAAGTTAAATTGATTTTTCAAAAAGGTTAGGAAAAATTGTATCCTGTACTTATCGTATTGATGACTTTTTCTGCAAAAATCGGTTCTCTATAAATAAACATTTCAAACATTCTTATCAAAACACAGAGTTCAGTTTCCGAAAATAAAAACAGAAAACTTTTGTCATTTTAAATATGGCAAATTCTCAGATCAAACAAAAAAAATGAAAACACGAAATTAAAAAATTTTAACAAAATCTAAGAGCTCATTTTCTCAAACAAATGGTGCCTTGCTTTGTCATTTTATTTTTTTGAACGGTAAACTATGCAGTTTTTGAAAGTAAAAAGAAAAGTAGTCATAATCCGTAATGACTAATAATTATTACTAATTAATTATTATTAAATATTATTATAAGTTCACATCCGAATGCGCGGCAAAAAAGGCTAGAGAAAACCTACGCTAAAACTAGTCTGAAAAAGACTAACCTGGTAACACTGGCTATAATATTGCTGAATACGTGTCACTTTCCGATTGCCAAAATATTAAGAATGCAATCTAATTACTTCAATGAGATAAAAGCATTTTTAATGTCTCAAAAGACCAAAAGTTTCGTCACTTGTCGACGCGACTACTCTGAAAGAATAACGAAGAATACACAAATGTTTTTGAAAACTTTTGTTAAGCCAATACCTTTTGTAGAATGATGTTTTATGTGTGCCAAAGAACTACCTACCTACCACGTATGAAAGTAGGACAGCTATTCTTGCGGCCTTCGACCGCACGGTCTCGGCTTTCGTGCACACACAACTCTCGAGCCCCAAAATGTATGCAACGAAAACGAGACACTGCCGACAAATAAGCAACCAAACCGCGGATGGATGAAGAAAAGCAATGTTGGACATTTAGCAGACGCTTGAAAACCCCGTTTAGCGGCGGCAGTCTGGATTCAATCAAATCATAAGCCATCATTCTACGAGACGTTTGCGGAATGTGGAAGCACGATTAACTAGTAATAAGGAAGCAAAGTACTGGGAAAGAAAATAAAAATTAGATCTAAATAGAAAATATATGTACAAGTATATGTAATGTCTGTTGAATATTGTATGTGCACTTTAAATACACTAACTAAGCAAATGTATTATTCATGAATAAATATGTAGTTGCAGAGAAAAAAAAAATTACGTAGAAAAAAAGCTTAATATTTGTTGTTTCTAAGCAAAGAGCTAAGAATATTAAAAAAAAAGAAAACAAATTACTGTTGCATTTAATCACAATATTTACTCACATACACAATTTACTATATATTAGTATTAAGCAGTTTTGAGCTCCAAAAAATAAAAAAAAAATTTATAAAAAAATAATAAAATGAGATATAAAAATGCTAAAAAAATAAAAAAAAAAATTAAAAAAAGGTTAAAAAAATATATGTGTATTTGGTGTACATTTTAACAACTAATCTAAAATTATACCCATACTTATCTACATACAAATGTATTCCTAATATTTATTTAAAGCATTTGAGGCAAAGGAAAAAAAAAATTTGAAAATTTAAAAATAAAATTATTAAACAATGCAAGCAAAAAAAATTTACTTAGCACTAAATAGATACTATTAAGAGAAATATGTATGAGAGTTTTGAAAACATTTGTGTGTAACAAAAACAAAGGAAAGCAAAAGGTGCGGCAAAGAGTAGTTCGAAGCGAATAATTTTATGGTCGCTGAGTGTTCAAATTAAATACATTTTCAAGATTTCAAATGGTGACAGATATTTTTTTTTGATACTACATATTTGCATTATAAAGGGTACCAAAAACAGAATTCGTCTTAAGAAAATATAAAAATATTTCCAGTTTCAAAGTTAAATATAGGTAAATAGGGCGATTATTTTCACAAAAATTTTGCAATTACTACCAAGCGAGGAAAAATTAAATTTTTTTTTTTTTAACACAGGTAATAGCAAATAGGCGTGTACAGGCATGAGAAATAAGATGATTTTCAAATAAACGAATTTCCTAAGATAAAGAAATTTCCTGAGAAAAGATTGTTTACATTTCGCGCAGCTATTTTTCTTAAAGTATTATTTTTATTAGTTTTATCTTACATGTATTCAAAATTTAATATCAGAGCAGTGCATTCACCACAATTAACAAAAATTGGTTCGCTATTTACATACACTCAAACAACCGCACGCACACACACATACACACTAGGGTGGTTCTTAAAATAACAACATCATGGGACACCTCTTTGTTTTGTTCTGCGTAAAAAATAAATACATCCACGAGAATTTAAAAATTTTAAACAAATTGTTAAGAGTTTTTTTTTTGAAAAGATTTAATTTCTCTTTAAAATCGCAAAAATTCGAATAACCCTTGACTTTGAAAAAAAAATTAAATAAAATTAATTTTTTTAAATTTCAAAAAATTTGTCAAATTTTGGTCAAAATTTAGTAAAAATTTTTAAATAAAAAAAAATTTAAAATTTTTCAACGCCTGGTAGGGACCGCTACCAGTTTGAAATTTTCGTAGATTTATTTTTTTTTGTACGTGAAACATTAAAAGTTGCCTCATACCAAAGTACGGTTGTTGATATTTTTAAGGTCCACCCTAATATACACTTTCTCACAAACTCACTAATTAACGGATTCCCAATCAAGAAAAGAGCTAAAAACAAGTAAACTATTGGTTGTTGGACAGACAATTCTCTCTCTCAATAAGCTCGCACGTTCGAGTATTTTATAAAAAAATGCAAAAAGAAAACTAAAACAAATCTACTTAAATTTGAAAAAATAAGAAACCACCAGCAACATCTTTCACACGCAGTGCAAACCTACATACATACATACCAACATACATAGTATTTATTTTACTAGTAAGTGAATAAGCGGAAAAAAGAGAAAAACAAAATATTTATTGTGTATCTAAAACATAAATGAAACCACCGTTCAAAAGCCACTCACTAAAGAAAAGTAAAAAAAAAAAATAAAATAAAATCATAAGCGAAGAGGCGCAAAATATTGTAGAAGAAAATCGCTTAAAGCCAACTATGCAGTAGCAAAAAATAGAAATAGAGTTTGAAAATAGGAAAATTAGTTACAATTAATAAAAATGCTCGTCACATAATTAAGCCATTCAAATGCCAAATTGAACAAAAGAAAAGAAAGAAAATAAAAGGAGAGCAAATAAGGTGAAAGGAAAAAGAAATTTACCGTTAATATGGATCGATATACTTTACTATATTATAAGAACAAAAAAAAAGCTAGCAAAAAATGCGTAATGGCCAAGTTGAGTATAAAAAAAAATATAAAAAACTAAATGAAATAGCAACAAAAACAAGAAAAATATAAAATTCTGAATTTCAAGTTTTTTAACTTAATTTATTGCTGCAGTAGAATAAAAAAGTATGCAATGGCAGAAAAAACAGAAAACGGCAAAAATAAGGAAAGTACAACAAGATTGGAGAGCCAAAGAAAGCCATGCGCTAAGGCATGGCATGCTAGCGAAGTTGTTCAAAATTGAGTGGAATTTCTTTGACAGGCGCATCAAACAAAAAAAAAACCAAAGAGAAAAAAATCTTTAGAAAAAAACTTTAAGTGAATTATTTCGTACGTAAGTGTTAAGCATAAAATACAGTGTGTATAATGTTGAAGTAAATAATGCTAATTGTAATTGTTGTTATTGCGTATAATTCATAATTAGCCTTACAAACATGGTTATTGACTAAATACATACATATTTATGTATGTACATACATATATTGTAAAAGGAGTGGCATAGCCCGGTAAGCGTTGAAAGCAGTTAAAAAGAAAATCAAATAATCACACACGCACACATACACACATACATACAACTAAAGATAACAGTTAATACAAAAAAAAAAATTGACATTCAAACTAAGACAAGTAGTCTAGCCAATTTGGCCTTACATTTACATCTAAAAATCTAACGGCTCTAGAAAGAAATACTAATTGATCGAGAAAAATTTCGTAAATAATACATCCAAAAAGTGCCATCGAGTGTGAACGGGGTATTATTTAAGTTACTGAAAAACTAAACAATTTCGTAACACTCAAATTCATGAATGAAAAAGATAAAAAATAGTAAATCGTAGAAGAAAAAATTCTCTACACAACTGCAATGGGAAGTACTTCGCTGCCACTTATCGCTTTCGCATTCTCAATTGTTTTAAATATTTTCAATTAGGTTTCAACAAACGCGTGAATATTTACTCGGACGTGGCGTAACATTATTAACCGCTCATCGCTTTAAAAAACTTCTGAGTGCTCAGAATTTATGCGTCTAAAATGAGTGTTTCTTTTGTTTAAATATGATTTTGAGATCAGTCAACCAGACTGACCCATTTCGGGCTCTTTTGCTGTCATAAATTTTGAGTTTTAGAATTATAAAAATATTTGTTTTTCAAGCCTCAGAAAAGCGTCAGACTCTAATATGACTACTAAATTTTCGGACTCTTTTTTAAGCTCATAAAGAGGGTTACAACTCAGAATTCTGATACTTTTTTGACTCTAAAATGAGCCCGAATGTTTAGAGATATGTATATCATAAAAAAAATTGAACTTACCAATTGATAAATCGCAGCTTAGTACTTACCAATACAGTTTTATATGGAGAATTTCTTCCTCTAAAATGTGCTAAAAATAATCTTTCTGATTAATGCATTTGATTTGACGCAGCCAGATTTCTTGGCGTTGAGGTGGATAACATTTTTTTTTTTTTTTTTAATTAACTCCAATACTTAATACCCCGGTCACGCTATGGGTTTGTTTTTTGATATGTTATTCACCACTTTTTTCTGAATCGTTTAGTATTTTTTCCTAACGCTGTTAGATTTTTTGTAAAGCGCCCAATTAAATTATGCCAGATTAACTACACTAAAGTGAGAAATTAAAAATTATTTTTGGATTTTTCTTGCAACAAGTCTTAAAAATAAATTTGTATGTATTCGTTTATATTTACATACTTACATAACAGTTCTTCGCACTACCACTCGAAAAAGGCAAACATTTTCTTTGTAAAGTCAGATATAAAGTAATTAAAAAAAAAATCAAAATAAATTAAATACTAAAAAATAAAACTAAAATTAACTTTGTCTATTTCCTAAGTCATTTGCAGAGATTACACTAAAAAAAAATATACATATAAATATTTAATGTTTAACCTAAACAAAATCAAAATTAAAACCGTTCAAACACGAAAAACAGCAGCAAACTATGTATGTATGCAACTGTGTTTGAGAACGTACCCGCAAAAGGTGTGAATGTACGTAAACATAGCACAAGCCGGAAAAAAATGAACTATTAAATAAACAACTAAGATACTTACGAGCAAAATAACAAATACTTTGAGTAACACAGATAAACTTGCTGTACTCGTACATCCATTTACATAAAAATGCATGCATATACTTATACATACATAGTACATAGATACATTTACATATATAGATGTAGATTAAATATACTCGTAATTGAACTAGCTCATACATACCTAAATGCATACACACATTACATACATAAGTACACTCAAACCATATACATATACACGCACGCATACAAACTTCATTCAAAGAAGCAACAATAATGGCGTAAAATTGTGCATGAGTGCAGGCACAGACGCATAGAAAAAATAAAAAATAAAACAAATAAAAATTTAAATTAATGGTAAAAATATATAATTGATTAGCGATAGTAATTAGTTAAAATGAATGTTGATTGATTGATTGAATTAAGGCAAAAATTAAGCAAAAAAAAAAAAAATACCCCAAAAAAAAGAAAATTAACAAATAAAAATAAAACAATATTATTAAAAATGATTATTGAATAAATTATTATTATGGTAAATAAATAAATATATTATATTGATGATATACATACATACAAATATAATGTGAAAAGCATGATGATTGAAAGTAATAAATAAATTGAAGTACAATAAAGAATTTCAAATGAAAATCGGCGGAAATGCTTGTTAGCGATGTTGCTTTATGCTTTTACTTGCAAAATCCGGCGAATTTCGTTCCGCACAAAATAATTTTTTTTATATTGAAATATATTGATCAAACATTTTCACGAGCAATTCGCATTCACGATTTCCAGTGGCTCATTTATCTACTATTATTATGGTTTGGTGGTTGTCAGCACGCTATTATTTTACAAATCTGTTGTTTTACTGACGGTTTTACGATTTTTGTACATAAATCTCGATGCCTGGCGTCCAGGGTTACCAAATCTCATTTTTACCACAAAGGCGATTTAGGAGGTTTTGCAAAAACGACGCCGACGAAAATAGTTCTCTCTTTTGTACTAAAATTTCAAACATTTATACGTCGTCGTCGCTTAGGTTGTGTGCAATCACTTAAAAGGCAGTGAATTTTAATTTTTACACCGAATTTTCTTCCGACGAAGTTCTCTCACGATTTGATTCTGTTTATGCTTTTACAAATAATATTTCTTTTTACGTTAAAGTGCTTTTGATTCTTTTGTAAAGTTTAAAAATTGTTATTTATGCTTTTGTAGTGAGGCGATAGTTTCATAAAATAAAACCTATTGATAAGAATATACAAATCCATTTTAATTACGGTAGATTTAAATTTTGAAGCTTTTTGTTCTGATAAATTCCCCGTTAACAGTATCCGCAGCCATAATTTCTACTGGAGCTTTGAAAGATAAGTAACTTTACAATTTTGCAAAACAGAGGGAGCCCCAAAGCTCCGAAGCTCATGTGAAATATAAACTATAAAAGGTTAAAGCTACTTGAGTTGTTTAAAGCTTAAAAATATTTACCATGCTATAACCGCTAGAAAAAATTTGTTATTACATTCATACATATATGCATACATAGATATGTAAAGTGCTTGAATAAAACTTTACAACAGAACTTTATTCCATTCATCTTCTGTTAAAGGCTTTTACGCTTCCGCGAGCTTGCTTTTATGCAAAAGATTATTATGACTTTGTTCGCCTAACGGTTGCTGTAACATCCATAAGGGATACAGGTAGTTAAAGATATATATGTATGTATATATTTATCAAAAATCTCAGAATGAAAAAAAAATCGCTTCACATCACATCCCAGATAGCCAAATGCGGAGCGCTCCCCCAGTAACACCTTGAATGAGTGTTTCCTTAGTGAACCGAATATGGAGTGAAAAGAGAGTCAAAGTGATTTTTTGTTATCTTGTTTTTCCTTTCCTCTGTATCTGGTAGTCTGTAAGATGAAAATTCAATCAATTCAAATTCAATCAATAAGAGTTTCTAGCTTCCGAATGTTCCTGGAAAGGGACACCGCAAAAAAAGCGCTGAAGTTATGGCAGTTGCGAATGCATTTGGAGCCAAGCAATAACCCATAATAAATTACTTGTGGCTAACTTTAGAACTTTTCAGGTGCACTTAATAGAAAATTTTCTGGTTATGGCAAAGAATTCAATAGAGCGAGCGCAAATTGCTTCCACACTTCAAGGGAACCTCTTTAGAAAAAGATAAAAAAAAAATATTTTTTATTTATTTAAATTTTTTTCTATTTTTACTGAATAATATCGAGCCCTAACCGCCAAATTAACGTAAGCGACATTTTTTTCAAAATTTTCTTTTAGATGCAGAAATATTCCTAGAGCATCTAGATACATTTCTGCATCAAAAAGAAAATTTTGAAAAAAATGTCGCTTACGTTATTTTGGCGGTTAGGGCTGGATATGTTAAATCATTTTCTTTAATTTAAAGTTTTTTCAATAAAAATAAATGATGCAAAAATTCGAACTTACACGAAATCAATTTAAGTGAAAAATGATTTTAATTTTTTGAATCCTATATGGAAATTGGCAGAAAATAAAAAATCATTTTCCATTAAAATTGTTGGTTAAACCGGCTGTTATAAATTATGAATTAAATTAGGAGCATTTTGAAAAGCCGTAAATTCTACTTTTCGGTCTATTAACCGAACACTACCGAAACACTCCGTTTTATTCTTTATTTAAACAAGGCTATTGAACTGTATACTACGATTGTTTTTTTTAAGTTATCGCTGCTCTTTCGGGAACACTACATCTCCTCTTCAGACCTCTTTCTCTAGACATCAGCGGGGATATAACCCACATTATCGATGTGCAAAGTCAGCAACTCTCAGTAAAACTCTCGTTGCTTATCCATTTTCTTATATAACCTACTTCTACCAGTGCGTTGATTCGGCGTTATATAAACAAAACTAGTAATTTTTAAGCAAAAAACAAAACCAACTTCAATTCTCATATACAAATTTAAGAGTACCGTTAATTTCTTCATGATCCAATAATCGGATGTAAACTAAATTAGTATGCGACCACCTCTGAGGTACCACCTTTCCTTAAAAAAAATAGAATTTTAGAAATCGGTTAACGTGGTCCACAGCTATACGGTAACATACGTAAAAAAATATATATATATTCCACCGCGTTTTTTGAAGTCGGTTAAACAGGGAAAAACAATCGCTTTATAAAGCTCAATAATCTTGTTGTCTATTATTTGAATGTTGCACGTACAGGAATCGAATCTAGTTCCTATGGAGTATTTGTTTGCACATCGAACTACATGACTGCGGTGAATTTTTTCATATATATAATGCAATGGCAAATCTCCGAGCTGCTCATAAAAATACAATCGCCGTTCGGGGTCGGCGTGGAATTGTAGCTCTCTCCCATTTGTGTGACAACATCAAGGCGCACGCCACAAATCGGAAGAGAAGCTCAGCCAAACTCTAACATAAGTGTAAGCGCCAATTTATTATTATTAAATCGGATCATTTTTGGGTATTGAAATCGATTTTGTCATACTTCACTTGACTTTAACTTGAAATCGATGGCTGAGTGGAAGATCGACCTATCTCGGCAGCCAGTTCAAAAACGCCCTTTCTCAGAAAACTTTTCAAGAACGCACTACTTCAAAATTTTATTGAAAAATTTCCTATTTCAGAAGTTGCTTGAATAACGCCCTGTATCAAGCGAAAATACATTGAAAATAAACTGATATAAGGCGTTTTTGAATCGGCCGCTGAGATAAGGTGTTTTTCATTTAAATTCCGAAGTATGGCGTTCGTGAAAAGTTTTCTGAGATAGGGCGTTATCGAACTGGCTGCCGAGATAAGTCGATCTTCCACTCAGCCATCGAAATATCGCACAATTAACGAAAGGTTTAAACGACATCAAAATGTTCGTTACTATTCTAGCTTCGGTAAAAATACTTTTCAAGGCAAATTTGAAAGCTGATCACTCGTAGGGAAAAGTTAGCACTTAAACTTACAACAAAAACAATAAAAATGTGCATTTATTTAGTCGATGATTGCAGCGTAATATTAAAATCGTTTATGCCAAATGCTGCAACCCACTTTTCCCTTGGCATTTTTTACATGTCTCAGCGGATGAAATAAAATTCAAAATTGCAACAAGCTACAGTGAAAATGTTGAGGCTGCATTTTGTTAATGGTTTTCTAGCTTCTATTACGTGCATGTGTGCACATTTGTGTGCGCCATAGCAGCATTGTTTTGCACAAGCAAACGTGCTCATTATGCACACACTCATACTTACTTAAGTAGTACAATACCTGTAAATGCGCGCAGGTCAGCAAAACTATCAATAGTAGGTAGCATGGAAATGTCAAAACATCAAAGGCCATCGAAAACTACATAAATTGTATGGAGTGAGAGTGGTCGCGTCGAAAAAAAGGTATCAAAAATTAAAAAAAATATAAACCAGCATTTTCGGTTCTGCTAATTCGACCTCTGGTACAAAAATGCGCTTTTCAAAAATTATAAACAAATACAATTGCAATGTTGCTCATTTATGTGTAGAAATTTTAATATTAAGAACTGCAATCGGTAATAATCATATTCCCAATACATATAAACATACGCAATAACAACTGTCTATCAACTTCCCGCAACGCTGATCACTCGCATTGATTACAACAACAAATGCCACAACATTACAACTAAAATACAACATAACAGCTACAAATGCCAGTATTAATCTCGCATAATGCTATTATTTTTTTAATTTTTTTTTTCTGCCTGTATTTCACAATCCAACCGTGATTATACTTTGGCCACAGAGGATTTGATAAATGTCACCAAAATACAACCATCGTCGATGCATTTGCACATGCAATCACATACAACTAAACCAGCGAGCGTGGGGTGCACTAAGCAGCTGAGTCAGCATAAATCACCGCAAATCAAATTTCGCATGCATATCACTCCGAAAACATTTGCCATCATTCCTCCGCAATGTCACACATCATTTCCAGTTGTGTTGTGGCAACAGTTTACACTTTCTCTTTACCCCCGCTCACTTCCACACCTACTAGCAACAAAAAATGCAAATACGATTTTTGTGTTCTACATGGCCCGTTGCCCATTTCGTTTGCTGCATTTTGTGCTACAAGTACTAACGGGTGATTTTTTTGAGGTTAGGATTTTCATGCATT
>NW_016170955.1:0-15088 GCF_001687245.7 Rhagoletis zephyria
AGTTATGAATTGCCTAGGGGCGGCAAATATTTAAATCCGCCACTGGATGTACAACATCTACTCGCACCACAATATTTTTGCACACAAGATACGCGCTACGCTTCGTCTGTTCTGCCTTCTCGAATTAATGATTGTAGATAGATAAGAAGCAAAGCGTTTGAGTCTGGCGCCGAATGCGTACAAAAAGAAGTACCTCTTGGCATGCGATTTGCTAAACTATATGCAAATACGAAGGCGAATTAACAAAAATGCTTAAAAAACTTGATATTTCTTCCATACGAGATATTTAATAAGGTGAAAATCGATAGCTTAGTGGAAGATCGACCTATCTCGGCCGCCAGTTCGAAAATGACCTATCTCAGAAAACTTTTCAAGAACGCCCTTTTTCATAATTTGATTGAAGAACGCCCAATTTCATAATTTGATTGAAAAACGCCCTATCTCAGCACATTTTCAATGTATTTTGAACCGAGGTGAGGCATTTTTAAACCGAATTATGAGATAGCGTGTTTTTCAATAAAATTCCGAAGTAGGGCGTCCTTGAAAAGTTTTCTGACATATAAAGCCTACAAAACTGCAACCAAAAATTTTTCTAAAAATTCTGAACAAAAAGCTGGAAAAGAAAGCTGGTGAGAATTTGTCGAATTTTTATAACCTTTGTTCGAAGTTTGAAAAGCGAATTTATCTGATATTTGTTGTTAAACTACCTTTTATAAGAAAAAAATATTAAACGCAAAATAAACTAAAGAAATATAGCCAAAATTCTTAAAAGTACGACGAGTCTATTATTTCTGCCGCCAGTGTAATTTGCACAGCTTATCTTGCTCCTACATAATAATAAAAAATTAATAAAAAAGATGAGCTTCGTCTCGCATTTTCTTTGTTTTCGATTATTTTTAGTAGCGTATTAACTGATTGTCAGATTCTAAAACAGTTGTGTGACGCTAAGAGAATACCATTCTTCCAGCAAGTAGTACTATATGCAAGTAAAAGCAAGTGTTAAGCTCACAGATGTACATATGTATGTATGTTTTTGTTTACTTCACTATGTATAATTGCTATTTTTTATCAGCAGGAGTTTTGCCTTTTCTAGTGAATGGTAAAATTGGTGGGACGATTTATTATACACACTTATATATGTATATACATACAGAGTATTTTGTTATACGAATCTAGAAGTAAACGTCACTCTTCTGATTTTTTTCACTAATACGCTGTTTAAATGAGTCGATTTTACAGGCAATTTTAATTGGAAATGATTAGTTGAAAGGCTGTTCACACTAGCGATTTTAGAGGCAACTTTTAGTTGAAAGCAACAACTGAAGTTGCCTCTAAAATCGCCTCATGTAAACACCGTATAAGTCAAATAAAGTAATCTGAGCTGCAGCTGGTCAAGGATTGGCAACATTCTAAACAAATCGGACATATATACATACATATATGTGCATTAGACTGCATCGCCAAAAAAAGTTGCGATTTTTCCGCCGGGATTACAAAATTTATTATATTTTAAGACGTCCACCAAAATATTTCAAAGAAATATTAAGATTTAAGCGAGCTGGACCGATTTGAAAATACCTCCAAAAATGGAGTTTTTTATGAATAAAAATAGTTTCTTAAAGAACTTTTTGAAAAAAGTCCTCTCAGATGACAAAAAAAAAATCTGCATAAAAATATTTTTCAAAATCTTTTCAATGTAATAATGAGATTTTTAATGCTGTTTTTTTTTTACTCTTTTTAAGGATTGATCTACGAAAAACGTAAATAAATGGGCCAAAACTATTCTGATTTAGACTTATGGGATCTCGGTATAAAAGGTATTTTCCCACTATTATTTATGTGCAAAAAAGTCCCAACTTTTTTTTTTCAAATACCAGCACACCTTAATTCAACTTTGAATGATGTTCGCTCACCCTACCTTTCTCTTTCATCCTTTGAATGCGTTTGTTAGCAAAGAAATAAAAAGGGTGAGAAAATACCTTTCCAATGATACCTCACAAGTCTAAATCGGAAGAGATTAGGTTCAGTTATTCGAGTTTTTCTTATGCCAATCTTTGAAAAAAGTTAAAAAAACAACATCAAAAATCTCATTATTACGATTTTTAAAAATATTTTTATGTAAATTTTTTAAGCTTAAACCGTTTTGCAATTTGAGGGGATTTTTTCAAAGAATATCTTTAAGAAAATATTTGTATTCATAAAAAACTTCATTTTTGGAGGTATTTTCAAATCGGTCCAGCTCACGTAAATCTTAATATTTTTCCCAAACATTTTGATGGACGTCTTAAAATATAATAGATTTTATAATTCCAATGGAAAAACGGTACCGATTTTTTTTTTTTTTTTTGTATAGGGAGTGATGCAGTCTAATGTAAATACGTGTAGTATATGAAACGGGATACCGATTTAAACGAGTACGATATTAAACTCCCTCAATACCATCGCGAATCGTGCTAGTTACCAATTGACAGCTATTTACAAAAGGTCATTGCCTTCACGCTAGAATCTTGTTTGTGAGTGACACGAAATGTTATTACTTCAAAAATATAGCTAAACTGTGAATCTTGCACTATGTGTGTCTATCTAGCAAATTAAAATTATTTGAATAAAATGCATTTATGGCTAATTATCTTCTACAAGTATTTCCATACATTTAAGTTTAGATGGGTATCGCGAACTTTTTCGCGTTGTCTTTTTATTTACTAATGATAAATTTGCTTACGAATGTTCTAAATTCAAAAAAAAAATAAAAAATTTTTTTTACCTCATTTGGAGGTAAGATGCTTTTAGTACAGATGCATACAAACATAAAAACATTGGGAAATTCCATAAAGAAACAGACAAAACAGCATTACGATTTGATGACAGTCGTGCATAACAAATGTACATGCACAGTTACTTATACAAATACTTAGGAACGCAGTTGCTCACACAAACAATTTATTGAAAGTACTCAGTGGTAGAAAAGTAATGTTTGGAAATGCTACAAATAATGGATAGATCCTATAGTCTATGCACGAAAAGATGCAAGAATTTATCTACAGCGTTGTCATACGAAAGTAATGTGTCGCACGTCATTTCAAAAGCTACATATAAATAAAAATTTATAGAATAAAAAAATAAAATAAAAAAACGTCTGTGCCATAGGGTTTGAAATCGTGACCAAACGAACACGCATCCATTCGGCTACATACAGCTGTTGAGATAACGTATGGAAAATACATACTTCCCAACAAACATTTATGTTTGCGCTCAACTTTCTGTTTCTCAAATCTCCAACGTTGTTCCTCAACAGTACCTCAAGTGGAGGATCATAGCGTTCTCAACAAAAAGGGCATTTTCCTTTGTATGAAAAAAAGGACTATTTCTCAAGTTGAGAAAATGCTAGTTCTCAACTTGAACTCCAATGTAATTCACCAATTGGTCTCAAACATATTATTGAAATACTGAAATTGAAATATTAAAGTACCGTATACGTTTTTGATTGAAACGACATACATAGATGAATTTAAATATTATTTTTTTATTTTATTACTCTTTCGTATTATGTAGTTAATCAATATCGTATTACAATAATTCACTTCACAGTATACAGTCCGACAGTAATTCTGCCAATTGATTCACTTCGCGTTTTACTTTTTTTAAGATTATTTGAAGATGCTTTTAGATTATTTACTTTTTGTTGGTAATTTTCGTCTTTATATAGCTTTAGTTTTTCACTTGATAATTAAAAATTCGTTGGAGAATGATGTTGGATATCAACTTGAGAACTATGAATTTCTCCAAGGTTGGTGAAATATTTTTTTTTTTTGGTGTTTGTTGGGTTGAGTTAGTTCTCAAACTTTTTGTTTTATTTATAGCTTCAGAACTACACATCTTCCGCTTGCTCACATTGCCATGCATCTTTTCGTTCAACCGTAGTTGTTAATCTTTTCTTGGCAGAAAAAGGTAATGCATTCGCATTTTTCATCTGGGTAAATACATACACATTTGTATATATTTGTAAATACACAAGCTCGGGTAGATCTGCTTCTACTACTAAACTACTACTAGACCAAGTACTTGGATAATGTTTTGTACTTATGAGCCACCATGATAGTTGAACCCGGTATCTAAGCGCTGAAGTCGATTTCTGGCTCTGTACTAATGAAGCTATTTTAAGCTTAATCTTACTCTTCATGCATAAGACAAAATTAATTCGTCTTTGACATTTCTCAGATATACATACATACCTTCTGAATCAAGTCATTTAAAATAAATGTGTGCTAGATGCCTAATGGGTTATAGATCTCTCATTTCTCTGGCAAGTAGCCCGAAGTTTTGAGTATTTCATAAAAAGACGGCTATTATCTTAAAGTGTATCTGTCTGTTCGTTCGACTGTGCACACGATTCTTCATTTTCTTTGTCCCAGTAACCGCCAAATCAATTTTGGTCGACTTCAACAAAGCACGCCAGTCGTTTCCCTGTGCTCGCGAATACTCGAGTAAAAATTCGAGTCCGACCGCTTCCCATTTTTTGGCCGATGTCAATGCCATGCAGATTAATCGGGCGGTGAGTGAAGAATTGCAATACTTTGACCTTTTTCTTATTCAATGTTAAATATTTCATTCGAAATTACATTTCCCAGTTGTACTCATAGTTGTAAAAATATGCAGCTTCTGCTGACTGCAAGCTCAGGAGTTCCGTAAGGAACTGCTTTAAGCAATGTAGGCATCTCCTCTATGCAGATGATTTAAAAATGTTCTATAAAACAAATATTTCCCTTGATATTGGCATTCTTCAAAACGAGTTAAGTGCTTTTTATAACGGGTGTTGCCATAATAAGTCAGAAATTAATATTGATAAGCGCTATTCTGTTACTTATTGTAAAATTCAAGCTACTATTTTATATTTATATTGTATATATGTATTTCAAATTTTGTCGTCAGCACTTCTAATAAAATTAAGGACCTTGGAGTTCTTTTTGACTCCTCTTTCCCGTTCGTTGGCCATCTGAATTACATAATTCCCAAAGCATATTCTTCACTAGCTTTTATAAAGCGAAACTGCAATGAACTCAGGGATCCTTATTCAAAAAAAAAAAAAAAAAATCCTGTGTAACTCTTTTGTAAGATCGAAATTGGAGTATGCATCTTCAATATAATATGATATAATGTGTTCAAAAAAAAAAATTTTTAAATTTGCTTTGTGTCACATAAAATTTGAGTTAACGATTCCATCATATGGTTCGCGCTGTAAACTGATCGATTTACACAGTCTTAATAGCAGAATAAAAGTTTCAGGATTGATGTTTCTTCACGACATGCTGAATGGGGTTATTGACTGTTCATCAATATTACCACTCATAAAACCCGATACTCCAAGTAACTCCCTTCGTCACCACGACCTAGTATATGTAACAAAACTGTGCAAAACAAATTAAACTCTGAGCTAAGCCAATCACAAGGTCGCTAAATGAATTTAATTTACCAAGTAGAGTTAAGAATGTAAATATGTTTGCTAATCGCATTACGCCTAATACAGTGAATTGTTATTTAGTCTGTAAGGCAATTGTGAAACCATAGACTAATAAATAAATAAATAAATGAAATAAATACAACATGCGTTATTCATGGAAACGCGTAAATGCCTCGTAACGGCGTAAACCTCATATATAAACTGATTTTCCATACAAAATTAAGTAAGTTTACGAGGTTTATGCGATTACGAGTCATTTACGCGTTTTGGTGAATTGCCCTAATAAGTTAATAAATAGTAACTGTATATTTTAAAGTAATGATGAAAGTACAGTGCACGCTGGATAATGTGAATTTTATTATTATTATTATTTTTTCAACTTGTTCACTTTTGTGAATGCCACTTTTGTGATCAATTACTTATATCTGAAGGCGTCTGATATTCGATCAACCTCATCAGCCAAAGGTCAGCATTTTTGTCATCAGTTTATGACAGTAGAACTATTTACAGATGCATTCAGTTAGAAGTAACCAAACATTTAAGCACAAAAGGTGGAAATGACTTGTGCCACTTTCAAAATAAACGACTCAACTAATATACATATATACATATTTCAGTAGCTTCTGCGGCTATTTTGCTCAAAATTGACAAAGAAGTACCGTTTTAGCAACAAACTAATTTGTGTTTTTTTTTTTTACTTTAGAAATGAGTGTGGCACTGGCTTCTACTAATATTGATATCTCTACTAATCAGGGTTGTTGCGAATATTTGCATTAGCATTCATCATCATTACCTAAAATAGGAGAAAAAAACTATAAAAATTACATAGATTTAATTTTAGGTTTGCAGAGCGTCTAATTTCCTACAAAAATATGTATCGCACTCTGCACTTCGAAACAAGAGAGAACAAATTAAAAAGCCAAAGTTGAAAACATTTTTTTTCAAAGTTGAAAACATTTTTTTAAATTTAATATTACTATTAAGGGAGTGGGTTTAAAACAAAAATTTTTCAGTTTTTTTTTTAACCAGTCTATTTAATGTACATACATACATAAATACTGGCAATCTAACCTCTAAGACAAGTCATACCTAATCAACAACGAAAAATCTCTCTACAAGATTAGCCCGAGAAAGGAGCACCCTTATGTACAGAGGTGCCTGTATACATCCGTATGCGCTTAAATGTATGCACATACATATGTACGGGTTTCGTTTTAATTCAAACAGGCTGCTTTCATGTGCTATTTGTTTCATTAATTCAACTCTTTGTTTAACACTTATCCCTTTGGCTCTGAGCTGCTTTTTTTTTTCTTAATCGCATTTTAAGTACTTCGTTAACTTTATTCTGCTTTGGACAATATTTTCAAACTGCATTAAAATGAATGTACATATGTATGTATGGTTGTACCTATGCTTGCCTTAAATTTGTATTATACACACATATTTAGTACAAAGAAGCACTTTGCTGTATTTAAAAAAAAATGTTTCGTTATTTAAAGCTGTGTTGCCGATTCGTTATAAGCAATAATTGTTACAGGTTTCAGTTTTAATAATAAACACCAAAATTAGAACGACTTTAAGAAAACAAGAAACCGGTTCATTTCATTTCATTTCATATAAATGTGCAAAAATATATACAAATACTATAGGAAAATATGTACACATACAAATTTATAACTAATATATATGTGAAGAATTTAGTTTGTAAGTGGATATGAAAGGTTTGTTCCACACGCTTTCCGGGCTGTTTCGGTAATTAGAGCGCAAAAATAAGTTACTCGCTCATAAGTGTCGAAAATGTGTCAACCCATGCCAAAAGTGCTCAGAGCAAAAAACCACTTTTCGTGCTCGGAATGAACAAAGCAGCTCTAAACAATTATTTTATGTGTATTTATGTATATAGCTAATAAAATAAGCACATACATACATACATTTCCGAACCATTAGAGCTATTTTCCATTTTTGTATTTTACAAAATTTGCTTTCGGATGTAAACAAACAACAGCTGTTATTTCAAATTGACTTCTTTAACATTTCTGCCCGGAAAAAATATCCGGGCTGTTTCGGGCACAAAGAAGAAGATACTTACGGTCCAAAAGTGGAAGGTATTCGCTCTCGATTACCCATTTTTCTAGCGTGAGGAACCTTTGGGCACCCGCGGGATCTCGCAGGCTCGTGTGGAACAAACCTAATATAAAAATACAAACTTGGCGAATTCTATAAATCTTTGCGCGCTCTCCATTGACATTTTCACTTGTTTCGTTTGATCATTGCACTCGACCATTTGAATTGTTCGGCTATTGAGCTTTTGTATTCTTTTCAATTTTGTTACTAGGTATGACGTATAAGTATGCACATACATATGTGTGTATGTATGTACATACATATGTATGTATCTACGTTGCAAATGTGTGCCGAAAAGTTCTCTCTTTAGATAGTGGAAAAAATTATGTATTTTTTTCGCACAGTNTATTGACATTTTCACTTGTTTCGTTTGATCATTGCACTCGACCATTTGAATTGTTCGGCTATTGAGCTTTTGTATTCTTTTCAATTTTATTACTAGGTATGACGTATAAGTATGCACATACATATGTGTGTATGTATGTACATACATATGTATGTATCTACGTTGCAAATGTGTGCCGAAAAGTTCTCTCTTTAGATAGTGGAAAAAATTATGTATTTTTTTCGCACAGTTCTCTCAGTAAAGTTAAACCAAGCGCAAAAAAAATATAAAAAATAAATGAAAACAACAAGATAAACAAGTTATAGGCAAAGCCAACCATATGTGCATACATATGTACATTAGACCGTACCACCTTACAAGCAAACAAAAAAAAATTCGCCGTACACCACTGGGTCTAAAGTAGTTTTGCGAGAAAATTTCGAAAAAGGCACATACATTCGGCAATCAATTTTCTTTTAAATAATTCTACCGAAATAATCAAAACATTTCCTTAGCAAGATTTAATGAAGTACTTGAATGGGGTACTGCGGTCAATGAACTTTGGAACAAAAAAAAATTCTCCTTCATACAAAAACATCGATATATCATAGTTTAGGCTCCGATTGGCGAGGATATGACCTCTAGGTTCGGATAAAATTTATTTTTTTTTTCGAAATTGCAGTGTAAAAATATTTTAAGACTCAAGGTACGATCTAATGTACATAAATATGTTATATGAGTAAATACTTACATACATATGTATATATGTATGTGTAAGTACATATGCACGGGGAGGAAAAATACTACAATATGTATAATAATAATGCGAGAATCCAAGACATTTGAAGCATACGAAAAATGTGACAACATTTGTGTGTAATGTGTAATGAAAAAACCTCCTGCTGGGATGAGAAATTTGCATAACTAATAAATAATATCTAGACAGACAAATCGTTAGAGATTGCTAAAATGTTATACGGCCAATGATGTTGTCCACATCATCATCCTTCAGTCTCCTTGTCTAATTTATTACATGGCGTATACGTAATATTTACATAGATGCTTGTACCTAAATGTACACACACACACACACACACACACACTTAGCTACTATTTCCTTTTTGGGTATCACAAGAAAAATCCTGATTTAGGCAGATATTTATCTTTAGATGTCTTCGAAATATATTTAATCAGCAAAGCACGGAATTTTTTTTTTTAACTTTTTGGGTTGTGTGTTGTCCTTGTAAAGTCTATCTGTACATTGGCCTCAATGAATACGAAGATTTCATATCTTAAAGATTTTATCTTATTTTAAAGTAGAGCCAATCAACTTTACTTAAACAGTTTACCTGTTATCGACAGAATGTTTTAATGTGCGCTGACAAATTGACACTTATTTATACAGAAAGACAAAAAAAAAAACATTTTTTAATAATCAATATACTTATTTCTAAAAGGTATTTTTTTTTATGTTACCAAACGATATCTCCTTTAATGTTTAATCAAATTTAATGAATGCTATCTCAGTTTGAAGGTGAGAAGCTTACGCGCATGCACAAAAATAGCCAAGTTGTTCAAATTTAGTTATTTAAAAAAAAGGGGATTTTAAAAAGCTGAAAGCACTGTATCCGGTCAATAAACCGCCATTTCTTCCATAATACTTCAGCAAATTGAAGTATTGAAATACCGTTTTGAAGGAAAGCTTCACTGCTTGAGGTAAAAATAAAAACTTGTTAATAGGGTTGCCACGCGTTTAAAATTTTTGGCACTTAAATATATATCGACTAAAATATTACAACGCATTCAAGGAATGAAAGGCGTTTAAATGCACTCTGAACCAGAAGTAATAATTTTGAATGGGGTTGCCACCTATTTAAAAGGTTTACACCTCTATTTATGTACATATGTATATGTATAAAACAAAATTGCCTACGTAATACCGAGCTTAGTTCTAGAAGGGATTGTCCTATGTGAGCTCTCTTTTTTTGTTGTGTTTGCCCAAGGAAAGTTAAAAAAAATATTCCGAAAAGAAAATTCGGAAAAAAAGTGATTTTCCATAGCTTCCATAATCAGAGCAAATAAAGGTGTCACCACTGGAAGCTCTTAAGTGAATAGTTGGTGAAAGTGTTGCACCAAAATGTTTCAACCAAAAATAATAATTTTAATAATTTTACATGTGAATTAATGTTACCTTCAATCTGAGAGGGTCGTGCTATGTATTTGCTTTCATTGAGCAGATGGGACATCACATCCGCAAAGTAAAAGATAACGTTGCCCGTATGCCAGAGCTTATGCGGCCGTTTTTTTCTGTTATTCGACTATCAGGCCGGATACTGGCTAAAAATCTAGCTCATCATTTTTTTGTAGTTTTATAATCAAATTTAATAGTAATTTATTAGTAATTACAATAAATAATTTATAATATAAGGGTTGCAAATGAACGTAGATGTTGGTGCTGCCAGATGATCAAAACATTGAAAGAAGTCGTGGATTTTTTATTACACTTTATATTAATACTGTTTTACATAAAAAAAAGCGCGGCAGTAATAAAAAATTGCGCAATTTTTTATTCCAAATATTCATTTGATATTAAAATATTGTTTTACATAACCCTCACTTGCTCAGTTGGTGAATACCCCTATTGATTTTTTTTTGCCATGCAAACTTCCGAACATTTTTTATGCCATGAAATAGTTTCTCATAAAAAGAAATTATACGTACAGAGGAGGTTGAAAACTGTACGTCGCTCCATTTGCGTGAAATTATTAAGGCGCACACCGCAAATTGGAGCAGAAGTTCGGCCAAGCACTTAGTAAAACGTGTGAAGCGCGATTTTTTTTTTTTATTATGAACGCGATAAAAAATTTGGCTCACGCACGCCTACGATGACAATTTAAAAATTTACGCTCATTTACGTTTTGTTTTGAGTTTTTTTTTATGAAAATGTTTTTCAATTTAAGTTTTGCTTACATAATTTTATTTATTTTCTTTGAATAGGCATTTCTTTAGCTCAACAATATTTCATTTATTTTTATACTTACAAAAAATGTGCACTTAAATTCATAAGCAAAGTAAATAGTACGATCTATTTATAGTGCTTACTTTATTTATATATATACATACATACATTTCCATATACAGCTATATTGTTTGTTTGGGTTTATTTTTTCTTTTTTGCCGTGGTTATTTAGTTTTTGCAATAGCCCTTTATTCTATATTTACAATTTAATGCGATTAAACACCAAAAGCACTTATGTACATAAAAAACAAAATACAGTTAACGTCACCCTTGCGGACTTTGCTTTATTTATTATACTCATTCGATGACCGAAGCTAGTCAAGATAAAATACATACACTTGAAAACAATTTCTTGGCCTAAGTTAATAAATTTATTTCGCATACATATGTTCATATATGTATGTATATGTATATACAAATGTACTTACATATACATACATATGTATATAGTATACATATTATTAATACTCGCTTCGGCAGTAAACCAAAAAAAATGCTGTTCAAACTATCGGCTGTAATTTGCAGCATGCTAAAAATTTGCAAAACATACATAACGTGTGTATGTATGTTTATTAGGCTGGGCCGAATTTCTATGGGGTAAAATAAAAGTTATTTGATGATGTTGCGGTGCACTTTGGTGCAAATAAACATGAAGAAACATTTTTGAGAAAGATTGTTTTCACATTTTTTCTTCAAGGCTCTTCCATAATTTTAACATTAAAGCGCACCCTAGCGGCCATTTTCGCTAAAAATAAATAGACAATTCAGATTCTTCGGACCCCCAGAAAGGTCATTTGAATGCAAAAATATTTGCATTTTAATCAATTTCGATTATTTTAAATGCTTAAAATCGCCAATCTGGGAAAACTGAGAAATTACTTTTCTTTATACAATCCAGATATTCAGAAAACCTGGCTTTCATCAATTCTCCAGAAAAAAAGTGAACATGTCGTACTAGTCCGGTCAATTTAGAAATTCGAGGTTACAAAAATTCCCACCCAGCTGAAAATTGGTAGGATTGTTCAAGACACCATCATAAATGAAATCTAAAAAGTCCTCATCGATCCGATACCTGGAAAAAAGTTACTCGGGGTCAAAAATCACAAAAACGGGGTTTTCGCGATTTTCAGCAAAATGGTAAGTTTATCATAAAATTAGTTTAGACAAAAATTGTAGATCAGATAATTATCTATAACAAATGTCTTAATACTTTTGGTCCTAAGAGCCAACGTTTCCGAGATATAACGATTCAAAAATCAATTTTAATTGAAAATATTAAAGTTTAAATATTTTGCTGTAAAGATGCAAACTATCATTCAGTAAGTCCGGGGTCGATTTATGGTGCAGCGCTGCTCACCCTTCCTTTAACCGTAGACCAGAACACACTAGCTCTATATTGAAGAGCTGATACAATAGAGATTTCGGTTACCGGATTAATCCTCTAATAAAAAAAAACCGTTTCCTAAACCCTAAGTTTGTTCGTCTTATTCGACCAATGTGCTCTGTGTCATTCGGAGCTTTCGCACTTAAAATATTTTATAAATGAGACCTAATAAAAGCAGCATCTCGTCACTATTATAGTTAATAGGATTTAAAAGGAATACAGTTTGCGACCCACAATAATACTTATACACATATGTATGTATATAAATTTATTATATTTTGCTTAAGGTACAAAAGTAAGCACATAAATAAGTATAAATACATACATACATATGTAGGTACATACAATAATACAGATGTAGGCAGATTGTAAACAGCCAAACTTGTCGTAGTTGTAATCAAAACATAACTCAAAACATACTCGAACATTGAAACAGAAAAGTGTAAAAAGAGAGGAACGATGTGAACGAAAAAAGTAACACAAAAAAACACTTTTAGTAAGTATGTATGTATATGTAAAGCAGAGAGCTTTCTAAAAATGCTCGGACTTTTATAAAGTTGCTCTCCCAAATACTAGCAGACCAGCGTTGCCACTCTGGCAAGTTATTACCAAAATTGGCAAAAAAATTTTTGGTTGGTAAAAATGTAAATTTTGTTTTCATTTAGGTAGATTTTAGTTAAAGTAGTTTGTTTGAAAAACAAATAAAAGTTTTCAATCCGTTTTATTTTTCGTAATGTTTATGTATGTATATTATAAATTTCTTTACAAAAGTGTAATCTACTTTATTGAATTAATTTTTGAACGCTTCAATGCACACTTTTTATTTACATACCATATATCGATACAAGGCGAATATATCGTGCTTCATTCAAAACCCATTTCACTTAGTAGTACCGTTAATTTCCTCATAATCCAATGATCGGATCTAAACCAGTAAATTTGTATGGCGCCATCTTTCTGATAGAAAAAGAATTATCGAAATCGGTTGACGTGGTCCAAAGATATGCGATAAAATACATAAAATAATATATATATACCTCCTCCTTTTTGTAAAGTCGGTTAAAAGGAAAAAAATGGACAGGTATCTAATTGCACACTATGATTATTCGCAAAAAATAAAAAAAAAAATCAACGAAAGTTTTTATAAGTGGCAATTGTTTAATGAAAAAAAAAACACAAAAGACCGGCGTTAAAAAATTAAAAAAAAAAATATATCAACGGCATTTTTTAACTGTACATTGTTGGTTATACTTAAACTCCATTGGCTATAAAACTGCATCCCCAAAAATGTTCTAAAAGTTCATAGTAAATAATTCGAAGTTTAGACCAATATTTTTTGAATTTTTCTAAATGTTGCGTAGTTATATCGCTAGCTTAGAGTGAAATGTTGCTATTAAATATATTTTGATGCAAGAAGCAAGAACAATTAAAGGGGCATCGTATTCCAAAAGATCGAACCACCCACTTTCCTTTTATTTATTTATATGTATTTCGTTATAAGCAAATTTGCAGAAAATGTAATAAGTCCCAAATAATACAAAAATGTTTCATCAACGTTTGGAGTTATTTTAGCTTGGAATACGCAAAAACTTGTATTCAAATTTTTGCAAAACAAGTGCTCGAAGAAAATGAGTTTGTAAGGGTTTTATTCTCTGTCAGAGCCGTCGAGAGTAAACTCAGGCCCCGGACTTACAAATCCCTCTCAGCTAAGGCTATGTAGCTTGAATGTTCATATACAGAAACTAGCAAAAAAATATTGACTTGAAAAACATTGTGAATATTAAAACAATCACCTAGCGTTCTCATTTGTCTATGATAACTCCAGTTGAAGCTTTTTCAAATGATGAAGTTTCGTTGTTGCCTTAAGTTTTATAATTTTCGCTTCTGGTTGAAGGAATAAATAAAAAGTTCCATATTAATTTGTAATTTTTATTGAAATAACTAAAAAAAATATAACGAAACTATAGTTTTTATCAGCGACGGAAAATAATCGTAAGTAAAGCAATTTTAACTATACTCACGTATTTGTGTTCGTTCGGCCTACTGTAATTTACAATGATTTTCATGTTTCAAGTTTAATCTATAAATATGCAAAATAATAATTAATATTTGAGTTATATTTTTTCGCTCAAACGAAAGTATTATTATTTGATTTTTATTTTTTCTATCAAAAATAATGATTATTTAAGATTTTTATTTTTTAGCTCAAAGATAATAATTATCTTAAAATTTTATTTTTCCACTTAAGAATAATGATCATTCAAACAACTCAAAAACTATACCGGCGTGATTTCCCACGTATCCTTTTCACGTATCCACAATTTTAAATTTAATCAGTATTTTCAACTGGAAAGATAAAACTCAATAAAGTTTTTATCTCTGAGCGAAAAAATAAAAATCATAAAATAATCATTACTTGTGATCGAAAAAATAAAAACCAAATAATAACTATTTCCGTTGAGCGAAAAATAAAGTACTCAATAATAATTATTTTTAAGCGAAAAAAATAAAAATCATAAAATAGTGATTAAATGTTGATTTAAATAATTTTACTCATAATGATTACCGTCAAAAAAGTTATTGGTAGATATTTTCCAGATTTGGCAAATTTTTTTTTTCAAGTGGATGGTATGTAAGTGTTTTGTCGTCAGTGGCAACGCTGATGCAGATATTAATTCTATATACAGTTACACACACTGATATATTTATGTATGTATATGTATGTACAAACATATGTGTATAACTGTATGAATGTATTTATATATACGGGAGCACAGA
>NW_016170956.1:0-1117 GCF_001687245.7 Rhagoletis zephyria
ATATATTTTTGACCCATAATTTATTAATTGAAAAATTGTCCACTCTTTTCTAAGTTATTTTGTCCGTTTGATATGTTTGATAAGAGATTTTAATTCAATTTAAGTTACCATTAAAATAATAATAAATAACATTTTTTTAACTTATAACGAAATTCGTTCAGCTATGTATGTACATTAGACCGTTCCAGAAAAATAAAAGTTCGCCCTACACGCCTGAGTCCAAAACCGCCATACACCAGCACAGGCATGATGAGTGACTTGTGGAGTGCAATTTTTGTACGACGAGAAAGGACTTTACTTCTCAAATGCGTACTCAATCCAAAGTAGAGATGCCGGTTTTAAATCGATTAATCGAGCCCTTCCAATTCGATTTTTTGTAGATTTTTTGGTTACGATGAATCGATTCTCAAAATTCGAGAATCGACATTCGATTTTCCTGAATTGATGCATATTGAACTACGGTTCGCCGTATATATGTATATAAAAATTTAGAGAAGATTGAATTTGGGGCTGGTACAAAACAAAATAAAATGAGTGAGCAAGACCAAATAATTCAATGACCTTTCTTCTCCGACTATAAGGTTTCTCAGGGACGCCTTCTGATAACACCTCTACCCCTCTATATAAAATAATGGCTAATACTACAACAAAAGCTCAAACAATTATTATTATTATTATTATTAACATTTTATGCTAATATTTATAAAAAAATTTTCACCCCTTCATTAATCTTCTTATATTTTTTTAGAAAGGATAATACAAAAAAAATAATAATAAAACGTCCGCATTGCAAAAATTGTATATGTACTTCTTAAAATAGTGGTTAATTTTGAAGTAAAACATAAAACTTTTTCTCTTTTGTCATAAAAAAACAAACAAAATTTAACAATTTTCTTAAAAAAAGTTTTCACTAGGTATTAAATAAAACAATTTTAATCACTATGTTGAGCATTAAACACTACCCGTGTCATTGTGTTTGTTTCCACATAGCATTTTTAAAATGGCATTCATTTTTGTAACTTCGTTGCCAGGCGGAAATTCGGTTTAGGAATTTATGAAGCTTCTGTAGAATGATCATATATATCACTGTCTTAATATAGAAAAACCTTGACTCACA
>NW_016170956.1:3608-15088 GCF_001687245.7 Rhagoletis zephyria
CTTATGATCACATATAAGTATATCGGTAACCGTTCTACCAATTTGTACCAAACTCGGTGTGGTTATTGTGTTTGCCACATATAAGCAAAACGTTGAAAATTATTGAAATCGGACTAAAATAACGGCCGCTTCTCATATAACGGTAAATTTCAGAAATGCTTGAAACTTCAATATTTCGAAATTGAAGGACGCTAATTTACTCAAAATTGATACACCCCGGCTTACCATCTAGCGGAAGGCTTCGGAAAGGTAAAAAAACCCATATTTAATACTTGCGCCGGGTATTTAATGTTCGGCTCCGCCCGAACTTAGACTTTCTTACTTGTTTTGATTTCTATTTGTCTCATCCCACCTAATTTGATAGCAGCAGGGCAAGGAGAGCTTCACCGTGATACGTTCTCACCCACCCTAGCTCCGTAAATTCGCTAGTCTACAAATATCTTAACCTTTTGCATGCTTTTAATAATTATGTAGTTAATTTCTCTATGAGTGGAAAAAAACTTACCTTTTACAATCGATCAAAGTTCATAATCCATTATTTCTTATTGATAATTCATCAATCATTTGCATGAACATCTATTCAATTTTTCGTTTAACACTTTGTAAACATTTTCACTCACTTAGACGCTCGTGACATACATGCAAACATTTAAGTGTTTAGTGTTGCAAATCTCAACAATCATTGCGGAATAAAAATGCTATGTCAACGACAGTCATAATGATGAATGACTGGCACCGTCACCATGACCGCCAACACGCCACAAAAAAGGGGCACCACCAACGCGAGCTTACGCAGCTGTGCAACACGCGACACCAACAAACGACAACAGCTGCAGTAGACACAGTGTCTTTCTGTCCCTCTCAATCCCTCTCTATCTCTCTTTTTTACTCTACGGCTTGCAACCAACTTACTAGGCAAAATCAAAGCAACCAACAAGTTTTCAAAGACAGCGGAGGCGGTGTTGCATACAATAATATTCAAAGTTATTTGCGAGTGTGTTGCAATTGACTGTCACTGTGACGTTGTCGCATTGATGCCGGTGCTGCGCCGGCTATCAGTAATGATTCATCCCCTACCTCTCTGCTTGTACTTTACGATTATTTGCACTGGAAGCCGTAAAATGTTTTAATAAACTCTGCTGCAGCAAATAAAAAATTTACAAGCAATATTTTCTTCACCAAAACACAAAACTTTTCCAACGCCGCCCGCCCCAAATGACACAAATTGAAGGCAAACAGACAGGCAGGCAGGCAGGCAGATCGGAGGTGGAGATTTAGTTGTGGCAATGGCAGCGCACCCATGTCATTGTCATCGTCATCGTTTGCCTTTTCATTATTTTTGTTGATGTTGAACCATGGCAATGTAACTCAAATGCTATTTGTGTCCCTCCCACCTTCACTGTTGCAACTAATAGTAGTTTGTTTGTTGCTGTTGTAGTTGTAGTTGTTGCATTGCCTCACTCGCAAATTGCCATCATTATTTTAATTCTTATTTATAGACACAGCTATGGGTGCCTACAATGTATTTGCATACATACATTAGGATGGCTCACGAAAAAACTTGTTGGTTCCGTACTGAATGGCTGAAACTGGTAGGTTAATGTATGTACATGTAATGTAATCTTAATGTATGGTTATGTATGTACTGTTTGTGGAAAATATTTTTCAAACAACCTTTTGACTCTTTTTATTTCAGGGGTCCCCCAGCAGCTATCGTCGAATTGTCGACGGTAGGTGAAGTGTATCTCTTCAACGGTGTCTTGCTGGAAGCCGGATCCTCCTAGATGAAACGTAAGGTTCATTAGTAGAACAGGGAGGTGAATGCAAAATCCAAACCAGCGAGAATGTTTCAACAGGGTAAAAAATGAAGCTTGAAGAAGAAATCCTGGAGTCACCAATGGAAGGCAATAAATACTCTGCCCGAGGCCTTCCGCCTGCATAGAATTATATCGTAGAAGCCCTTCAATCATATAAGACTCGCTAAATACGCAATATGACACCTTAAATAGCAGTCGGCAGTGAGACTGTTAAATACTTGCTTAAAGCACATTTCTCAAGTTGTACATTGAAACCAAGTCGTATATTGGGAATACACGAGCAAGGTTTTTAATACATACATATTTACAGTGCCGGACAAAAGTATTGGCACAGAGAATTTTTCGCAATATATGCACAGTTATTTTCTAATTTATTTTCGCAATTTTTTTTTTAATAAAAATATAGTTTATACTACAACAAAAAAAAACATAAAAATAAAATCTCTCAACTTTATGCAAAACCAAGAAAAATTCAAGAAATTTGCATACTAGTTTGCAACTTTCTAATAATACAGAAATTAATTCATTCAATTTTAGTATAACAAAGAGCTAAAAACCCGCATTGATTTTTGGCATTTTTTTTTTTCGGACTGTGTTATTATTAATGTTTTTAAGAAACTTCCTAAAAAAAGCCAAAAAGTTTAGACTGTCTTCCTTCATGGACGTGCGGAGTCGGTTTTTTGTCAGCTTCAGTTTAGAAAACGACCTTTCTACTGAACTGTTGGTGACCTTTAGAGAAAGGTACATTCTTAATGCAACTTCTACATGTGGAAAGCAACTTTTGACGTTATAATCAAACAAAAGTTTGTACATCCATATTTCTTTGCTAACAACTTCTTGATTTTTTCATAATCTGGTTGAAACTGTAGGCAATATTTTTTAAATTGGATTACCTCGTTCCCTAAATTGTCCTCCGAATCGTTTTCGGATATGTCAAGCAATTTTCAATGGACAAGATTTGTAGGACCCAATCCTCTTTCTCAGTTCACTCTCAAGTGCCTTTATTATCGGTATAAAACTTTGGGTCCGAAATATATTCGATGGTTTTTTAATGTGATCTAATTTTTAAAAAAATTTTCATTTATTTTTGCTTTGTTTTAGTTTTTTTTATTTAATTTTCTTTTACATATTTGTTAGTTGTTTTTATTGTAAAAAGAAAAATATTACATATTTTTTAATTCAAATTAATTTTTAAAAAACTTTATACTAAAAGGTGGATATCATAACACTAAGTCTCCCTCGTTAGAATATCTTCAATTAGTCTTACGAAAGACAGTTGCCAGAATTGCCCTGTTATTTATGTAGTTATATTGATTTGACACTAAGTTATTTGAAATTTTGCCTTTAAAATTTTGTATAAGATAGCGGAATGACAGAAAGCTGTTTTATTAATTCACCTGCTTATTGCGCCATGTACCGCTACAAAACTATAGGTGCGCTTAAAATCTCCAACACTTGCACCACAGCCAACGTTTTTAAAATTTTCTTTATTTATACTTTTTATAAATCATATATTTCTACAATTTAAAAACAATAAACTAAGGTTTTTATTAAAAAGTTGAATGTTGACAAATTCACTGTTTTGACGAGCGAGGCTAATACCAAATCGACGCCAGACGGCCTTTATACTCATAGAAAGTACAAAAGTTACCCAAAGTAGCAACTCAAATTTGTATTTACAATGACTTAGATCAAGGCTGTCGAAACTGCGGCCCGCAGGTGTAGATGGTATCAACCTGATCACTATGGCTGTGGCGGTGACGCGCGTACTCCTTTGCCTGACGCCGACTCGACGAAACGACGACGACTTTCCTTAGCTTACTAAACTAAATCGGCTATTTAGTACTTAAATTACGTTGCACTACAATGTGAATCCCCTTCGATTAGGTAAAAAAGTAACTAAATATGTTTTTGATTGACTCGCCTTCAGTGCAAATGCAAATGTATAATTTTTTCTTTTCTTAACCGATTTCACAAAAAGGAGGAGATTATCAGTTCGTCGGAATATTTTCTTTTTTTTAATGTATGTTACCGCATAACTTTGGACCACGTTAACCGATTTTGACAATTCTTTTTTCATCGGAAAGGTGGTAATTCAGGGGTGGAGCCATACTAATTTTGTTTAGATCCGACAATTGGGTCGTGACGAAATTAACGATAATCTAAAATTTTTCTATGAGAATTAAAGTCGATTTTGTTTTTTGCTTAAAAATTACTTGTTATATTTTTTTTCTTCTTTTTCTGAACTTTTTTTATATGGCGGGGCTAGCGCCTATGTAGCCTATGCTTAAATCCTGCCCTTACCTAAATCATGCATACGTTAAAACACATACAAAATTTCATGCCGCAGTATCTCCATTGAAAAAGGCAGTAAAATGGAGGAATTTACTGCTATGTGTACCTGTTGTACATCCGTGATAAAATGATACGGTCTAACAAAAGCCATGTAAATCTAGATTTCTTACTTTGTACAAAAATTTGTATGCATTTTTATAGCGTGTTTCCACGAGCTTATGGAATTTTCAGGGCTTCCCGGATTGCTTCCATTACAGCATTTACGATCCTCAAGGGAAGACTGGAAAGGAGACGGTCTAAGGAGTGACGAGTCCATCCATGCATACACAGATGGCTCAAAGCTCGAGGAAAGAGTTGGTGGAGGTGTTTACTTAGCTTTCGTTTTCCGGACCACTGTAACGTTTTTCACCCCAAGGTTTCCGGGACACTACTTCATTAGTGGAATCGTAAGGCCACTGAACTGGGGTAACTGGGCACAAACTGATTATTGACGATATAAGTGATGAAATATGAATGCTCCTACAAATTTGAAAGCTACTTATTTTCGAGAGGCTCACTTAAGTAGCGAACGACAGATGGCATAACGAAATCACCTGCAAACCTGTCGGGAAGTTATAGCCACCTGTTAGTTTCTGTTATAACAGGACACCGTCTAATTTTGGCAAACCTTCTGCACCTGATTTGCCAATGATCTGCTCTATCTAGACGAAGACTCTTGACCTTAGATCTTCTAAAATTTTTGGGAAGTTAAAAAAGGTTTTAAAAGAGATTGGAAGCTTCCGCGAAAGTCTAACCTAACCTTCCACTAACAATTCGTTGTTGGCGTTTATCGTTTTGCAAAAAAAAAGTATTTTTTCGTATACAGGCAATATTTTGGAGAAAACCGCATTATACCTTTTTGGAACTCCAAAGAATAAGTATAATACATGAAAAAAGTATAGATACGGGTGTCACGTATGTCTAATACAATGGACAGACGGCGTACAGGCAAAGGTCTTTCGCAAGACAATTGTCAATTTTGGCAACAATCCTGAAAGATTTTAACTGTCTTTCAAAAGACTAATTGAGAGAACTGCTAACGATATATTTTTCGTTTTTAAATTAAAAAATTAATAAATGAAACAAGTAATTTTTAGCAAAAAAAAATATATATATATCATGATCCAATGATCGAATCCAAACCATATTAGTATGGGACCACCTCTGAGACACTACTTTTCCGATGCAAAAAGAATTATCGAAATCGGTTGACGTGATCCAAAGTTATGCGGTAGCATACATTAAAAAAAAAAAATATTCCGACGCACTGATAACCTCGTCCTTTTTTGGAAGTCGGTTAAAAAGAAAGTCATTTAATCAAAATAGAAGGAAATAGTAAATAAAAATTAAATCACATTAAACATATTTTTATTTAAAACAAAACATAAAAACTTATAAGATCTTAAAAAATAAATGAATTGAAAAAATATGTCTTTCTTTTTAAAACAATAAAATCTGAAAATTGAATGAAAATTAAATTAACAATAGAATAACGCATTAAATTTCAAAAGAAGAAAAGATAAATTTCTAAAAAGTAAATGCAATTAAAAAACAAGTAATTTTTAAGCAACAAGTAATTTTTAGCAAAAAAAAACCACTTCAACTCTCATATAAAAATATAGATATATATATATATCATGATCCAATGACCGGATCTAAACCAGATTAGTATGGGACCACCTCTGAGACACTTCCTCTCCGATGCAAAAAGAATTATCGAAATCGGTTGACGTGGTCCAAAGTTATGCGGTAACATACATAAAAAAAAAAAAACATATTCCGACGAACTGATAACCTCCTCCTTATTTGGAAGTCGGTTAAAAAGCAAAACAGACTTCAATTCATATATAAAAGTTTAAGATTATCGTTAATTTCTTCACGATCCAATTTTCGGATCTAAACAAGATTTGTATGGGACCACCATTGGGGTACCACCTTTCCGATGAAAAAAGAATTATCGAAATCAGTTAACGTGGTCCAAAGTTATGCGGTAACATACATAAAAAGAAAAAAATATTCCGACGAACAGATAACCTCCCTCCTTTTTGTGAAGTCGGTTAAAAAATCTTTTTTGCACAATAAAATCTCAAAGTTAGGAAAAAATAATGATTCAACAAAATTTGAAATATGTAAAAATTAAAAGAAAAAAAGTTCTTACAAATTAAATAAAATTAAAAAAAATCTTTTTAAAACAATAACAACCAAAAAATTAAAAAAAAAAAGTAAGAAAATTAAAAAACACAATAAATACATAAAATAAGTTTCTAAAAATTAAATTAAATTAAAAAATATATATTTCCTTGTTTTGAATAAAAAAAACTTAAAAATATTATCAAAAAAGAACAAAATTTCGATTAGAAAAGAAATATATAAAACTTCCGCTGCGCCAGGACTCGAACTCGGATCTTTCGATTGGCACGCCTATGCCTTGCCCACTCGGCTATTGCGACTGTTGGAGAGACGCGAATTAAATCGTATACAAGTGCTTTCTCTTAAAATAGCTTTTCACCACGAGTGGTGAATGAGAGAGCTTTTTTCTAAGACTTTTGTGCTTCCTTTGGAACTATCTTGCCGTCTGTCTTTCACTATCTTAGCCAGAATTGCGCTGTAAATATTCTGTCTTGAATACATACTTAATCCCATCACGGTCGAGTTTTCTTTGTATGAAGCGTGAGGCAGTCTAATGTATGCTGATTCAAATGCAAGCCGACTGAACGACAGTAAGTTTATTGTGTTGCGCTAACAACAACTACCAGCAAGCTTGCTTGCGCTTGGGAAGTTGCATGCAACAATAGTTGTAGCTGTAGTGAGTGCAAAGTAAATTTGCATTTTACAACATGCCAACCAGTATAGCATGCCCTTCTGCTGCCGCCGCTATACGAAGACAAAAGTTGCAAAAAGCATTGTAGGCAGCTCAGGCGGTAATAAAACTATTACTACGCGTATGTTGTGCGACATACATGCAAATGTATGTATTTAAACAGGCTGCTGCAGCATGCCGGTTTCCGATAGACTGCTAGTAAATAGCAGGCGTATCATTTTTTTCTTTGAGCAGCAGATAAGATCCGGTTTTCAGCTATATCTCGATTTGTGTTTACACACATGGGCATGCACACATCCATATATACGATTATTTATATGTGCCAGCAGATACATATGACATATGTTTGTATATATGTATATTGCTATTTATGTGTGCGTCAGCCGTTGACCTACTTCCGGTTTTTGTAGCAATCAATTTGCTGTCGTTTTTGCCTTCTTCGCTGCTCTGTTGTTGGTATTGCTCGTGCCATTCTTTTGTGCCAACGCAATTTACGGCTCTTCCAGCAGCCGCTAATAATGCTGCTGCGGCAACATTTATTAGCAATTTTGTTTGTTTCTTTACTTTTGACTCAGGATAAAAAATGTATTCTACGAAACAAACCGCAAAGTTTTATGGAACATAAAGCAAGAATTTCGCCATGCTCACCCAGAAAGTATGCTCGAGACCAATGTTATATCGAGAGCCATAAGAAGGAAGTCAAGCGAAAGGTAATATTGAGGGTTGAGTCTCGCTGAACCCTTCTGTAGCCTGTTTGGAACTAATTTCCTACTACCATATGGCATGTTTTTATACGCGTGGACCAACATTGAAATGCAATAAAACAAGCTATATATAAGATACCGTTTATGCCATTACGTGTGGAACTTAAGATCGCTCAAGCGCCCACCGGGCTACTCGCAGTAGTACAGCTTCGAGTTGTGCAGTTTCGAGTGGTACTGGCGAGGTGTGTATCCGAAGATGCCAAAGTGTGGGAGAAAAAGGCTTATAGGGGCTCTCATACAAGTTTTTAGGGCATGCATGCCATTTGGCGACGTTCCAACTATTTGGAAGAAAGTTAGGGTAACCCTCATTACCCCAACAGGGAAAAATGACTATGCGGTGGCTAAAAGCTTCAGACCAACCAGTCTTACATCCCTCGTGCTGAATAATCTAGAGAGCATGGTCGAAAAGTTTATTACAACAAAGGATTTGGTGGAAAGCTCCTTTGTTGTTCACCAACATGCATACCAAAGCAGAAGGTCATATAAATCACCTCTACATGACTTTGTGACAAAGATCAAAGTGAAGCGTGAAGCGGATGAGTACACAATGGGAGAATTTTCACTGATATTGAGGGAGCGTTTGACAGCTTTAGCTTTTACACTATGTCCTCTTCGGGCAGGAATACACTTCTCTTTGTACCATGGCAGAATTAGGAAAGGCCAAGAGAGGCTCATCGCAAAGCTTTTGCGGCAGTATTAAAAGTTCCTCAGAGACCTCAAGGCTAACGAAAGTTTTATCTAAAGGAAATATTGGCCAATGATGGACATGGGCCCTGAATAGCGAAGAATCACTCGTGATATTACTCTGAATACACTTCCCAGCGGTCATCCTAGAGTCGGAGCTGATAGTAATAGAATGCGAAGGGCCACACCCCCTGTGGGAGGTTTAGCAACTCCGGGTAAGATTGAATGGGCTCTACATACTTTCTCGGAATTTAAATCGCCAGCATTGATGCTATTTTCCTGGCCATGCTTCAAAAGGCGTGAAACAAAATTTTAGAGTATGTACCTACATATGTGAACTATTCGCAGGCTGCATCAGGCAGAACCATATATGTACCTACATCATGGATAGACGGATAGACGGAGCCGAGGAAAATGGAGAATGCGCTTTTGGAGTATTTCTGGCTATTGCATGAGCCAGAGGGATTATCTATTGCATGAGCCAGGGGATACACCATGTGCTTCGGGTTTGGATAAGCAACATTCTCGGCTGTAGAAGGATCTCGGCGCAATGGGGCTTATACGAGGTCATGCGCTGGGAGGGGTGTTATCCGTAGGAAAAACAAGTTACCAGCTTGGAATAAACTTAAATTTGGGAGACCACTCTTCAACCAAAGCCAAACACGAAGTACCTTGGAATCGTATTGTACAGCGAATTGTCGCGGACGCGTAATGTGAAGGAACGGGTGAGGAGAGGGTTTACGGGCTCTCACTAATCAGTAAATACAAACAATCTTAAACATGCCAACGGCGGACCTGGTAGCCAACAACATAGCGTTTACAACTGCCGCAAGGCTTTATGCCATGTTGATGGTTGGCGTAAAGGCGTGAAGTTTAAAGGGAACGCAACGCACATCAACATACTATGCCGAGCCAGAAATTCGTAGGTCCTTTAAGCTACCGGATTTTCACAGTATCTATCAAGCCGATATCTTTGTAGTAAAGAATGCGGCAGAATTACTGCATGATATTAATCTGCCAAGCGATAAGGTAAACTTATACATATGTAATTAGTCAGGCGGCTATCAAGGATCTACTTTCATATTATATGTACAAACTTGATCGCCGTTGCGGACTGTAAGGAGGCTATAAATAGTCACGAATATACCAATTCATCTTCGATAAATGAAAATATCAAAAGATTTGCGCAAGTACCGCCAAGCAGATAGGCTTTGGAAACCCACTTGGGGTTGCAGACTGGCGAAGAGTATGTGTAGTTCATACGACAAGAAACTTTATTGATAACAGGGCATTTAAATTAGGTCTTACAAAAGACAAAAAAGATTTATGCTATTAAGGAAACAGTCGATTAGCTGCTGATGTGTGCGAGGGCGGTAAGGGAGGTAAATATCTGCACAGAAATCCAGGCGGCAAACATGGTCCTGGGGTCGATTACGGTCCTCTTTATTACTTTTTTTAGACTTATATAGAAGCAGGAAGCTTCCTCGCTGATGAGCACACTCGATCTAGTTTCATAAAGAAAGAGGAAGGTGCAAGTACCATTATAGACTACTCTTTGTTAGATAGGTGTTGTGTTAAATCAGCAAACGCTAGGCGAAAACCATGTCAGGTCTTTCTGGTCGAGGCGGGTATTGATAATAAAAAGTCCCCTCAAACTGAGCGGCTTTTGCATTTTTTGCAGTTCCTATTCGTAGTTGTATCCCAAACGGCTAATGCTCATGGCCTATGTGTGTTCCTTTGGTTTGCTGCTTCGAAACATTTCCTCCTCAAATTTTGTAATCCAGCCCGAATGAATTGCTGAAAATTTGCTTCTCATACATGTACATATGTATACGTTTTACCCTATTGTCACCCAAATTTAAATGAAAAGGACGCATTAGGCAAGAATTAAAAATTCAGAACTCACTAATGGTTTGATAAGAAACTTACACTCACGTGCATTATAAGCGACTTGCTAGCGACAAGGAAAATCACGTGAAAAATTTCCAAGCGCCTCCCCTGGGTGGAATTGTAAATAGTACCAAATAATCAAGAGTCATGCAATTTGTAAAGCTAAATGTTTAAACTTGACCGGTAGGCAGGTGTGAAAACATGTGGAATCATTCACACACGCTATCACTTATCGCAAGTACATGATTTACCTAAGTAAGTAAATATCCATTGTAAATGCAAATAGTGTCGACTAATATGTATGCAAATACCAAAACTTTCCCTGTCAACCACAATTTGTATAAAAGCGGCATACTGTTGGCCTAATCTCTTTGCTATTCAAAATCCTTTGTCGCGTACACTGCAAAATGTTCTATCCAGTAGCAGTAGTTTGCTTTATTTGCTCGTTGTATTTAGAAGTTGCCGCGGTTAGTAAGCAAATCAGTTATGGTCACTACTCCATTATGCAGCCTAACACTGCCGATTTCACTAGAGGATTCCAAAACTTATTGCAGCGAGTGCAAAACGAGAGTCGGTTCGTTAGTTACTTTCTGTTAAAGAATCATCCGAGTGATTGTGTGGACGAGCAGCTACCAACGAACTTCGAACTGCCATTTATGCAATTGAATACGAGCCTTCCGGTGTATGTACGCGGCACTGGCAATAGCTTCATATTGGCTATAGTTTGCGTGAAGGTACTCACCAATAAGGATTTCTTGTTGGCATTTGCTAAAGATCTGCAGCACATTCGCACCAGACGTGTTTTGGCTATACACAACGGCGATCTCGCATCCAGCGACAAATCGGATATTGTGACATTTTTCAAACACTGCGAACAAGTACGATTTCTTCATGCTGTGCTTATACATCGCGATTTTGCAACCACACACATCTATCATTCTTACAATCAATTTCCCGATTTCGAATTGGAAACTCGCGATCTACGATCCGCCACGCCCATTTATCCGAATCGTTTTATAGACGTACGACGAAAGAGATTACGTATATTAATTGACCAAGTAGAGCCGTTGACCATGTTGTACCGAAAGAATGGTCACTTTATCATAGATGGCTACATCGGCTACTTTTTGAAGACATTCGCCAGGCGATATAATTTTCAACTATACTTGC
>NW_016170957.1:0-4959 GCF_001687245.7 Rhagoletis zephyria
CAAATTTGTTTACACTGGCAATGAAGTATCTCTGCGCGCCACCTTCCTCCGTAAACTCAGAAAGAGTATTTAGTGCATCGGGTAACATTTATGTTGAAAATAGAAATAGGTTGTTCCCCGATAATGCGGAAATGCTTCTTTTCATAATGAAAAATATACAAATTGTTAACTTTGATTACTAATTAGATACTATTAAATTGGATTANCGGCCGGATATTAGCCAGTATCCGGCCGGATAACCGGATAACCAAAAATCGGCCGGATAGGCCGGATTCCGGATATCTACCGGATACCCGGCACATCCCTACTGAAAAGCAAATAAAATCTCTGTGTACATTTTCACAAAAAATTTTGAATTACATAAGTCACTTTTGAAGATCGTGTGCGATATGTGTATGAATATGTGTATATATTTGTATATGGGTTAATAAATAAATGTTATTTTGCTATGGGTATGACCGTAGTTGTGATTCTGATATTTATATTTTTTATTTTTATGCGTTTAATACATATGTAAGTGCAACTAAATTGCTCAAAATTGTGTTCCTCGATAAAGAGCCCTGAATCAAAATCTGGCTATTCGAAACTATAGGCGATGTATTAACTTCTACATAATAGGCAGGCATTGCCACATGGGCGCTAGATTAGAGCCCACAAGGCCATCGTATCCCTCTACTCCTAATAGAAGCCGTACATAAGAAGCAAACAATGGGGTTTATTCTTGTTTTCGTACGAATCGAAAATCACGAAATTTTCCTATCATTTTCTACACAAAAATTTCAAATTTTCGATTCGTACGAAAACAAGAATACGCCTCAATATTTATAAAAATAAGTTGTGTGTTGATCCCACACATGATTGAAGTGAAACTATTACCCATATAGCTCACCATATTATAATAGTGTTTTTCTGCGTAAAAATGAACAAGTATTAATATCTTAGACTTAATCTCAATCGTATCCTTAATCTTAAACTTAGTCTTTATCTCCATCTTATTCTTAATCTTAATCTTAATTTGAATTTTAATCTCTATCTCTACCTTTACCCTAATCTTTGTCTTAATCTTAGTCTAGTTCTTAATCTCAATCTCAATCTTAATCTCAACTTTAATCTTAATCTTAATCTTAGTTTTAATCCTAGTATGAATCTTAATCTTTATTTTAACTTTAATCTCTATCTTTATCCGTATCTTAAGCTTAATCTCAATCTCAGTCTTAATCTTAATCTTAATTTAAATTTTTATCTTTATATCTATCCTATACCGTAATCTTAATCTTCAGCTCAATCTCAATCTCAATCTTAATCTTACCTTTAGCTTAACGTGGATCTTGATCTTAACCTCAATCGTGCCCTATCACCCCCGCCATTCCCTACCTTCTTCTAGGCGAAAAGATAGCTTTAAATTGATTTGAAGCAGGCCTGCCAACTTGGCTCAATCCGTGCCATTTTTGGCAATTGAAAAATAAACAGGTTTCAATGTATTTCTGTGAAATAAGTCGAGTGTACTACTTTTTTATCAACTAAAGTTTTCTGGTTTCTAAAGTTTTTACAACTGGTTACTCTTACTTTGGCATTGAACTTTTTGTTCCATGTTTTGTTGTAAGAATTCACCTTTGCAATTCCATTAATATTTCGCCTTAGTCCCTTGAATTTTGAAAAATGAATCTCAGTAATCAAACATTTAGGGTAGGATAATGGATGGTAAGCTGTTCAGTTTTTTTACTTTTCTATAATTTTATTTTTTTTTTTTCAGAAAAAAACTCCACAAAATGGCCTAAAAATACCGAGGCGAGAGGAAAATATTATTGCGAACAATATCCTCAAAAAAGCTACCCTGGTAACACTGCTTTGAATTTGGTTACATTTCTTAATCTGCCCAAAAGCAATAGAGCCAATAGTCACATGTAAAGGCTAAAACAAAGACGAGGACAAAGATTAATACGAAGTCGAGTACCAATATGAAGAGGGCTGCGAAGACAAATACAAGGATCAAAACGAAGAAGATTAAGAAGGCTAACGCGAAGAGTAACAGATTTATTCTGGACGCTACCGAAGATTTTGTAACCGGGAAATTTTATTACCAAAAACTGTTACCAGTTCTTGTCACCGCTATTCTAGGTACGTTGGTAATGCAGTCAAAATATTCAGCTATTCAGCTATGAAGAATTGTGGAGATTCCGGCATTGCATGTTTCACGGGGCAAGCTTATGAGATTATGAACGCATTTATATTCAACAATTTTTATTGAGCTTGAGGCCGTTTTTAATAAAAAAGTATTGTGGAAAAGCAACAAGATTTTTGAAAAAAATGGTAGACGTGATAGCTATTTCGGAAATCAACACATTTCCTCATCAGTTGCCTATCGGAACTTTATTTACCGGTAACAAAATTTGTGTTACCAGGGCAGAATAGAACTGTTACAGGTGATTAGAATCGCGGTGAAAAGAAGTGGTAAAATTTTTTGGTAGTAAAATTTTCCGGTTACAAAATCTTCGGTAACGTGCAGAATAAACCTGTAAGACGAGCAGGCATATGTAGGTGAAGACGTAGTCAAATGCGACTACGAAGGCGAATACGTAGACAAAAATCTTTACCAATACGATTACCAGATACCATTACCATTACCATCGTGCATTTTATATAATTCCTTTTCGCAAAGTCGTTTCCTCAATTAAAGGAATTTCACTTCTTTCAAATCTTGCGCTGTTTTTTTTTTTTGTCAACCTCCAGCGGAGCTGCTCCGTTGAGAATTATCACACGCATTATCATATTTTCCAAGCAACAATTTTCCACTTCTTTGTCTTTCAGCTTTCCCACTACACCTGAATGGTGGCAAGCAACTTTTGACTTGGTCTGTCGCCATTATTCTTGGTTAACCAACTGAAATAGTGCAAAGTACCTACTACCACTCCAACTGTGCCGTAATGACGCAAGTCAATGTCCTCTGTATCCATTATTGATTGTTGGTACTTGCACTTTAGAAATTACTTAAAGCAACACGCTGACAAATCATAATTTTATAGCGCGTTATAAAGGGTATGAATGACACGCCTTTCTTTTACAGCCCAGCGGAGGCTAAGGCGATCGGTGGACGGTGGTCGGTGGCCGGTGGTGGCTGCAGCAGGTATCCACCACGTCTTTTATGAAAGGATACAAAGCGTGAATAGCATGATTTGGAGATGGTCAAGTGACTGCGGTGAATGCGTACACTGGCTAAATTCACACAGAGCAATTCATAAAGCATTCAAGAGCTCAAATCAATGTGAAAGGAAAATCACTCCAACTTCAACAATGCACCATTGTAAATAGTGCTATATACATATGTACATATATTGCACCTCTGCAGGCATATATTTATGTATGTACATACATACATATGTATACATATACTATGATGCGAATGTTTTGTAAAACCAAAAGTCTTAACGACGTTTTCTTTTCTGATCGCTGCATATTGAATTTGATTTTTGAAGCAGAATATTTCGGAGCAAATTAGAAGTTTTCTTTTCTTTCTATTGTTTTATTTTCTTTAACAGCTTGAGTAATCCGTTCATGCAGTGACTGGCTGGCTGACCCCTTCTGTTCTGTGTTCGGGAAATCTCTTGAAATACTGAAATGCTCGCATGCGCATAAATGTATTTCTGCATTTTTTACAAGTACAAAATTTCTTAAGTTTTTCATCGAACATAACGAAAACAAAGCCCTATTGAGCGCCGCATAAAGCAAACAATGTCGGCCGAGGGCTGCAGTAGCTCAACAATCGAAGGCCAAGAAGCGACAGCATCAGCGGCAGCAAATGCAGTGGAAACCAGATGAGTGGACACTTGAAAATCTCTGGGCGGTAGTTTTTTTTTCACTTATTCCTTTTTTGCTCTTCTGTTATTTCACAGTATTTTATTTTGTTCGTTTTATATAGTATTCTGTTGATTTTTTTTTTTTGTTTCTCAAGTATTCACATGGTATTGTAGAAGTTGCCATTTTGCAATTAAAAACTGACGGCAGCGGCACATTCCAAACAAAAATGAATTGCACCCATGGACAAAGCAGAAGAATAGTCAAGTAACATTAAATAAGTAAAACTGAGAATTTATTTTCTTTTGAAATGTGTTGCAATATTTGTATGTACTATGTATGCAAATGGATACATACACATATGCTAAAGCCAAAATATATATATCGGCCGAAGCATCGGTCATTTAAAAATCGGCCAAAAATAACCGATTCCGATTCTTTTGGCCGATACTAGCCTCGGCATCAGCCGATTCAGCGGTCGGCTTATAGCGGTAATTGTATTTAGTTTGTTCAAGCTGAACATTTGTAAACACTTGGGAACAAAAAATTCAAGCAGAAAATTTTAGGGTTTTGTTATAGTAGTAGTGGTAACGAGGGAAGTATCTCCAGTCATCAAAAAAAGCACTCAGCTCATTCGCGCTTTGGCACCCACGTTACTGTTGACGCAGAATCACTCTTGTTAGCTAAGTAGGCAATTTAGATGTAAAATCCTTTTTCTGCGAACGAACAGCATACTCTATAAGTCAATCATCATGCCCGTGGTGCCATATGACAACATACGATAAGCCGGCTCTTGGAATATTCGAGAGAAATGTTTTACGGAAGATTTAGGGGCCTTTATGCCTTGGTGACGGCGAGCACGGCAGACGACGGAATTATGAGCTGTATTGGCATTACAACGACCTAGACATAGTGCAGCGAATTAAAATACAGCGGCTCCGCTGGCTTGGCCAAGTCATTCGAATGAACACCGACGCTCCAGCTCTGAATGTTTTCAACTCGGAACACGGTGGTGGTAGCAGAGGAAGAGGGAGGCCCTCACTGCGATCGAAAGACCAGGTGGAAAAGGACTGGGCTTCACTTGGCATTTCTAGTTGGCGTCAGTTGGCACAGAAAAGAAACGACTGGCGTACTTTGCTGAACTCGACTAAAATCGCGTAGGCATTT
>NW_016170957.1:6264-15086 GCF_001687245.7 Rhagoletis zephyria
AATACACGTTTGAGGAAAGGGTGCGATAGTAGACTCCAGTTATAAGATTATAAATTAAATTTCCAAGAGAAAGTCGGTTCTTTACATATTTTCTAATTACCTTCGAAAATATATTAACTCAAAAAAAAAATAAACAATGCTTCATAGATCGATTTTTTTAAATCTAACTTCATAAAGTTCTTTAAAAATATTTTGTAAATGAGGCCATAAGAGCTTAGGGGGAGAGTTACAACACAAAAATACATTTAAGGCGCAGCGAAGCACGCCGGGTAATTGCTAGTATTACATATAAGTAACTGCATATAAATGGGCATTTCTCTGACTTCATAATTTTTTTTAAAAGACTTTATAATATCGAAGATATGATTAATTCCAAAATTTATTTAAAAAAATTCAGTTCAATGTAAAACTAAAATATGGGCACCAAATGATATAATTTTTTTGGGTTCACAAGGACGAGTAGGAATCGAAAACGCCCCTTTAATATATTTAATTTGTGTAAGCTAATAAAAATAGTCCTGAACATATAATTTTTTCAAAAATAAGAATTGCAAAATTTCAAAGATATTTAAGGCTAAAATTATAAAAGAGTATTTTCAATAGCTACCCTCCATACGCACCAAAAAATGTAATGTATTTTAATTCTACAGAATCTTCTCTTTCATTTGATACCCATACTGCTTGTTTAAGTATATTGCACTGAAATTTTTAATTAATTTTTTTAATTACTCATATCTTTCAAATTTGAAAGTTCTTTTAAAAAAAATGAAGCCAGAGAGAAAAATTAAGAACGCAATTTTATTATATCTGGCGCTTGATTTGGCCAATGTATTGATTTTTTTTTGTGTGCAAAATTGCCTGTCGCAAGATATTACATATATGTATATTGAGCTACACATAAAAAAAAAATTAAATATTAAATATTTAAACAAAAGAACCAGTTTTGGCTCAATAACTGGTCATCATAGGGCGTTTCTATTATTGCCACCAGTGTAAACTACAAATCCCGAAAATCCCAGGATTATAGGCAAATAATTCCGGTGTTTTCGGGACTTAAAAAAGACCGGGATCCCAGGATTAACATTCCTAGTGTATACTTATGTAGCTATTTGCTTTACAAGAAGGTGCACATCTTTTGAGGCAACATCAATACTCTCGGCCAACAACTTGCCAACGAATGGGTTACTTGTTGATCGGCGCAAAGGGCACCAACCAGCCCAGAACAAGACAGTAGACGAAACGGCCGTTAAAAACTGCCAACAAACATGAGTACATACATACATATGTACACACATTCATACGCACATATCAGCAAACACATTTGTGTACCAGTGATTTCTCGCCTCAACACTGTGCAAACACAGAACATATGTATGTGTGTATGTATGTATGTGCGCCGACCACAATAACAACATTTGGCAGCAGCAGCAGCAGCAGCAGCAACAACAGTTGCTCCCACCCGTACGTATAGCTGATATGGAAGAGATTGTATTGGTGTTTATTTGCGCGCGCTGTCACCCGCTCAAAATCAAACATTCATTCATACATACATATTAAACATCTCTATGTACATATGTATCTACATCCACAACCCACACATACAAGCACACGCATCTAATTTTCAAGCGATAAATAGTACAACGGAAATAGCAACAACACCAGCAACCTTTGTCAACCACAAAATACGATAAAAGCCTTGCAAGTATCAAAATAACCAAAAGTACGCAGAAGACGCCATATCGCCCGCCAACCAACGCGTCTCAACCGCACGGCTCAACGTTCGCGGCAGCAGCGACCAAGTTGAGCCCCAGCAGAGGCGCAAAGACCGCTCGTTAGTAGCAGCAATAAAAACAAATCAGCTGTTGAACGGTCATACATAGCGCAGAGGCGACTGGGTGGGCGCGACAAGCGGTTAGGCGGGAGTTAATGCTGCCGCGCGCAGTAGCTGTGGGTTGAAAATACATACATATGTACGCTATTGCATGGCTGTCACTTCTGCTGCTGCTGCTGCTGCTGCTGCTGCCCATTGCTGTATGCTGTCCTTAGGCGAAGCATAAATTGAGGCAACAGAATATGAGACAGCAGCAAAAAACCAACAAAACAAAAACAACAGTGCAGTCATTAACAACAAGAATGGGGAAGAAATGCAATCAGAAATTTTGTCCGTTACAAAAAACACCACTACATGCAACAGCGCAACGTTGTTGAGCCGTTGAGCCGTTTAGCTATGCTAGCATGTTGAGCGCATAATGCACACTGACAAACACTCACACACACACACACACACATTTGTGCCGATGCGTTGCAGATATTCACCAATACACGTACGCGCTAGACGTCTTTTTGATAGCCTATAAAGTTCTGGTTTTTGTGTCGGTGTGCTTCGCGCGCCGCTCACAACGTGACCATGGCATGGCATAGTTATTGTTGTTGCTATTAACGCTCGATTTGTTGGTGCTATGTTTATTTTTTTGTACGCGCGCGCTTTTGACGTATGTATATTAGGGTGGTCCGAAACAAGTAAAGGCGGAATTTTAACGCTCTCACGACAAGGATTGTTCTATACAGAAAAAATATCCTTGTTTTCTTATTTTGAAATCAAAAAATACTAGAGGTGGCTCAAAATTTTCCATGTATTTTATATGGAGAAAAAAAAAACAATTTTTCTTAGAAATGGTACAGGATTTTTGAGAATCAATGTTTTTCGATCAGAAAACTTTTTCTTCAGTTTCAATAAAAATACCCGGTTTAAAAATTTTTTATGGGTCCCCTAAACCTCAAAAAAAAAACTGTAACACGGGTGCCATAAAAAATATCTAGTTTAAAAAATGGTAAAACAAACAATGGGATATTATTAACGAAAGTTTAATGAAGAGAAACATCGAAAAATATTTAGTTGAACGAATTGTATACCATTTCTAAGAAAAGTTTTTTTTTCATATGAAATACATGGAAAACTTTGAGCGACCTCTAAATATTTTTTGGTTTCCAAATAGAAAAACGAGTACATTTTTTCGATTTAGAACAATCTTAGGGGGTGGAGCATTAAAATTCCGAATTAATTTTTCCACATGCAATTTGGACCACCATAATGTGTATATATACACAACCGTATGTAGTTATGTACATATTTACATGCATACATAAGTATGTCTCTATATACCCAGATATGCTATATTTATTATATAGTCGATTGTCGTTGAGGGGAGTTAAATGTGGGCCGCTCGATGTGCGTTGTTTTTATATTGAGCCGGTCTCGTTTGTTGAGCACCACTGCCCACCAGCATGTCAGCCGGTCTGTCAGCGCATGCCTGTCGCCCTCATTGCGGTGGCGGTTACGATTATGCTGAAAGTTACATAGAGCACTGCATAATTTGGGAAGGGGTGTTCATTTTGTTGGTGAGTTGCTTCTTTGCTTTTTTAACTCAGCATTTTGTACTTTCTTCCTCTTTATGCTTTCTTTTTAATACATATATATTTGTGTATATACATATGTACATTGGTATGTATTTGGATCTGGAACTTAAATAGTTTATTATATGTATATAGTACCTTCAAAATGAAGTTAACTTATAGTATCTAGAAGCTCTATACAAGGATATGTATCTACTAATCAGGTTGGGTTTAGTTACATATATTTATATATACATATGTACATACGTAGGTACATATTTAGGATGACTTCCTCTTAGGTAAGATAAAAACTGCTGCGNGTTATGTACATATTTACATGCATACATAAGTATGTCTCTATATACCCAGATATGCTATATTTATTATATAGTCGATTGTCGTTGAGGGGAGTTAAATGTGGGCCGCTCGATGTGCGTTGTTTTTATATTGAGCCGGTCTCGTTTGTTGAGCACCACTGCCCACCAGCATGTCAGCCGGTCTGTCAGCGCATGCCTGTCGCCCTCATTGCGGTGGCGGTTACGATTATGCTGAAAGTTACATAGAGCACTGCATAATTTGGGAAGGGGTGTTCATTTTGTTGGTGAGTTGCTTCTTTGCTTTTTTAACTCAGCATTTTGTACTTTCTTCCTCTTTATGCTTTCTTTTTAATACATATATATTTGTGTATATACATATGTACATTGGTATGTATTTGGATCTGGAACTTAAATAGTTTATTATATGTATATAGTACCTTCAAAATGAAGTTAACTTATAGTATCTAGAAGCTCTATACAAGGATATGTATCTACTAATCAGGTTGGGTTTAGTTACATATACTTATATATACATATGTACATACGTAGGTACATATTTAGGATGACTTCCTCTTAGGTAAGATAAAAACTGCTGCGTACCTAAGTTACTGAGCGTCCATGGCGAACAAATGGTTACTTTAGCAGGGCAATACTGGCAACCGTCTTTCAACTCACCGCAGTTTTCCTTTTTAAAACAACAGAAACTAAAACATAAAAGAAAAGACCATTGAAAAAAAAAAGTATTATGCAAAAAAAGATATATGTATATAAAACAAATTTATTAAATTAAACAAATTTTTTTTTCAATCCTGTAAATAAAAATAAATAAGTTGCATGCTTTACTCTCTCGGCCAAGGAGAAATTAGCCATTACAAAACTTACCTTAAGTTAGTTTTAAAGTCGCGCAGGAGTCATGCAGACGTTATAGGAAGTCATACAAAAATTACTTTCAATATAGTTACCTTTCATCTGCACTTCGCAGATTCTTTTTCGTATTCAGGACAAAGAAAATAAAGGTCGAAATTTGGATTATAATTTTGATGTTATGACTGATCGAATTCAAATATGAGACACCCTAAAAAAGAACATTTAGACAAATAAGCAAATATATACATATTGTTAAATAGAGTGAGTAAATAAATGAAAATATAAAAAATTTAAAAAATATTTATTGTTATTAATAGTTCATGTCCAAAAGTAGTTAGCTACAAGCTAGTTGACTTCTAATGCAAAGGAAACCAGTTCTCACTATTTTGCGGTCATCGCCCATCAAAACTAGTTAGTTATGGCCAAGGAAATAGTTAACAAATAGTTACCACTAGTCGACTGCTAGTTATGGCCTCATATGTCCATTAGGCCATACCACCTTAAAGCAAATATAAAAAATTTGGCCGTATATCCCTGCAAGAAAATTACAATTTTTTTGCCGATTTCGGTCGGTGTCAATTCTGCTGGAATAACCTTCCTAAGCAAAACATTAACGAGTGATTACAACTAAGATCTGGTGGATAAGTACAAGAATTACTTTGAGGTCAGTGAGCTCGCGAACTTAATAAAAAGGTCTCCTCGAGCCAAGAATATTGCTATATCAGAAAAACGTAAAAATATGTTTTTCGAAATTTTCTCCTCGAGACAGAAACATCTATATATGTCATACTGGCCGGAATTTAATTTTTTTTGGCACGAATTCTAAAAAAAAGTTATCATTTTTAAATTTGGTACATAGTATGTATGTTCTTCATGCTATTAGCAAGTTATGGTAAAACTTTCGGCCGGGTTATCTACGCCCCGCCTTCCCCTCTCTCCATACATAGCGTTGCTTTTGAACCTCTTTTAAAACTTTTTTAAAACTTGCTTAAACCCCTTTAGTCTGGCACCCGTATTGTGATACACATTTCAATTACCTTATTGCCACAATTAAAGTTGATTTTTTTTAAACATGTGACAATCCTACTAAATATAGTTCTGAATAAAGCCTTTCAAACGTATTTCGATTAATACCAATCTCCTTCAAATACCTCAAAAATTGCTTAAATATTCAAACTAAGGATTTCTTAGCACTCTTTCGTTTGGACTTGTCAAACAGGTGATAATATAGATAGATAGAGATAGATAAATATGAAAAGATGTGACAAGATAAGAGGATATGACAAGAGGTTATAAGAGGTTATAAGAGGTCGAAGAAAGTTTGGGATAAAAAAAAGTTATTTCTCGAGGGAAGAACATCGATATATAATACTTTAAGACCCGACTGTAAATGCTAAAGATATGATGAAAAATTTAAAAACGCTACTCCTACGAATAAGCTTGCAAAAGTACTTTAGATGCAATGGTGTAAGGCGAACTCTTCTTTCTGGTACGATCTAATGTACATAGCAGCTATATATATGCACTTGTTTACACCCAAACACCTGCCCCACAATTAAAAGCACGCCTTCTTGCACAAATATGGCAATATAAATATTATTGCCAAGTTATGAACTAAAATTAATTTCATTATTCCTTTCTTTGTCGTTTTCGCCAACTCATATTTTTCACAACAATAGGCGCGGATCCTTTACATACACCAGTTCCTTGCTATAATTTGTTGCTTACTGACATCTTCACAATTACAATCTGCCACACCCTTGCATATACAACATTTTTTAGTATTTTCCAATTTGAGCCGATTTTTGAGCTGCCTTTATGATCTTTTTTGTGCTGATTTCCTGCTCAATAATTCAAAGAGGCAGACAATAATCGCAAATTCAAATAAAATGAAACGAAACTAATGATTTTCCTTAACTGACATGCCAAATCAACAAGGTAAGAATCATTATTATCATCAGAGGCGCTGTTGCTATCGTTGGAGCATAAGTTGGTAGATATGTATGTGAGTGTGTGCGCGACCATGTTTCAATGTGCAGATCTTGTGTAGATATTTATTTTTTGGTTTAGTTTTTTATTTTCATTGGCAGACCACCAATACGTGGCTGCTTACCGCTCCCTGACTCTTCGCCGCCCTCACCGTCTCAAAAGGCAGACAAATGCTTTGAATCCGAAAATACATAAAATGACACAATAGAAGGCCGAGATTTGAGCGCAAGATCAGCACACGTACACAGGTCGACAGGTCCGCATTTAACGGCTTCATAGGAGATCTGTGAGAATCATCCAGCTATGTGGGTAGAACACTAGCAAATAAATAAGAGTAGCAGTCACACACACAATCAGCAGATTGCAGGTGGGTGCGGGATGCGGGATGCGGGATGCGCTATTGTGCAACAATATGTCCATTGAATTGCGCTACATACACCCCTCTTTGCGCATCATCAGCACTTGAGGATTACGCATGAAGATCAACAGCAAATCGGACCGTGTGACTTTCTGCGATCATCGCTGGGACGAAAACCAGCTGATGATGATGACTTTTCCAATGTAAGACCGTGTAGTATTTATTCGAGTTTTTCATTACTTTTTTTTGTATTCTCTACTTTACTTTTGAGTGTGCGGACAGGTATCCTGCAAAGCAGTGGCGTAGCGTGCGACTGCTTTCCATAGCTGTTGTCTATAGGCACAAAAAAAACGAGCACTAAACAGCTGATTGCTCTGAAATTTTCCCAGCCTTAGTCCATAGGAAATTGTTAGTGTCGGCAGAATTTCGGGTATTCGAGCCTGCGCACTGTCAATAGGACAAGTTGAGACTTTATTGCCTTTTTTTTGTTTTTTACTATTTTCCACTTATTTAAAGTTGTATTCGCTGTTATTTGTTATATTTCTGTGGCTGTGAACTATAAATACAGCTAAGAAATATGGGTTCTGGTTTAACTAACTGCGCTGCAACTCACAGCTCACAGGAAAAAGGACAACCAACAAGAGGTGCTGGGCAAAAACCGTTGTTGTTATTGTTGACCAAATACAGAATGAGAAATGTCAACCTGCCACAGGGCAACAACTACATACTTACTTATCTGCTTACATTTACGTACATATGTACATACATTGTACATATGTATATGTATATGGATGAAATTGACATGAGAACTAGTCACTAGTTTCCCGTGCAAATGACTTTTCTTCCATTTTTGCCTCCCGCACAGCTGATTGTTGCTTTACTTTGCTTCACTCCACATATAATTATATATGTAATGTAGGTTATTTTTTGTTCCTGGTTTTTTGTTTTTGCATATCCTCCTCCGCCGATATGTTAACTGTAAAGTGCACAACAGGATACTCAAATTCTATGGCTGCTACAACGGTGCAGCCACTTAAAGTATTAATTGACCATTTCACTTGGCACTCGAGCGCTGGCGGCCGGCACTGTCACTTGAAGAAAGAAGAAAACATTTAGCAATCAAAGTGCTGGGAAAATGTCCTGTAGCTACTACAAGGCACCTACTTGGAAATATCAGTGAGTTGGTATCAGGGCCGGATTTAAGCATAGGCTACATAGGCGCTAACCTAAGGGCCCGCGCCACATGAAAAATTAAAAAAAAATATATTAAGAAATTTGCAATGAGGTGCTCTCGTACTCTTACCAATTTGGAAAAGTATTTTTGAATTTCGTGCCATACGTGTAACGTGCACGACTTCGACAATACCCCTATTATGTTTGCTCCGGATGCAACAATGCACTGTGCTATAAATGCTTTACTCCCTATCATAAATGGATGCTTTTCCAGCAAAAAAAAGAAAAAATAACTTCATAAAATAAATAATACCCTCATTGCCGAAGTCGTAAATTATGCTAAATTGTACGACTCGACAACATTGGCATTGTCTACTGTCGTGCAGTGCTGCCCGCGCCACGCAAAGAGCCTAGGGGCCCATGGATCCTAAATCCGGCACTGGTGGCTATGTATGTATGTATGTGTGTATGTATGCATAACAGAATTCTGCTCTGATATGACTTTTGTTTGCTGTGTTGCACTCATTGAAAGTATCGTGTGTCAATCGCGCCGATTATTTTCCCTACTCTCACTGCATTTATGTAGTCCATATTTTATTTGACCAATATTTGTCAACTGAAATTTATACATAAAAAATAGGAGTTGCACATATTTTCTGTTATTTATCTCTTTTGCCTTGTCACCTGTTTACTTATTTTTATTTATTGACGTACACTATTTCTAG
>NW_016170958.1:0-15085 GCF_001687245.7 Rhagoletis zephyria
TTTGCTGCCACAGCAAGCGCCTAAAAGGCGGCAAAGAAAAAGTGAATTTATAAAATATTGCCGCAAAATTGCTACATATACACAATGGGCGTGTATGAAACACGCACAAATTTGTCAACAACGAACGATGTGTCAAAGCGAGGTCGTCGGCTTTTATTTTTATATTTTTTACTTTCATATTTTTTAAGCAACAACAACAACCAAACACAAAAAAGTTCACTTTTCGCGCCTTTTATAACGGCTGTGTGATGGCGCGTCACCTCCCATTATTCGTTAATTGGTGTGAAATTCGAAAAGTTTAGCGCTAATTCGGGTGCATGCGTTAAATTATAGCTGCATAACTTTAGGCGCTACATGGCTTGTATGCGAGGCCTGAAGGCGTGTTGGCGATTATATATTTTAAGTTAAGCCAATTTAATGAAAGCTTTTTCTTTTATAATTTATTATAATCCGTGAGTTTTATATGTGCATGCATAATTACTTTTTTCACTGCATAGTTTTAGGCGCATTGTACACATATATTCATCGCAGTAAATTAACGTGAACTCTTGATTGCTGCACATATTCGATTTTTTGAGACTTCATAGTGAATGAATAAGTGTTTGCATACTTTTGTGACTGCCTGTAAGCATTTTTCACCAATTTAGTGCCCACGTTTAATTACTCAATCTACATAAATATAGTTCACATGCTTGCAGAGACTGTAAATAAAAGTTACTCATTTAATTCAGAAAGAAGAAGCGAAAAGTTAGACATGCTGCTTTTCGAAATTCATTGAAAAATGTGATTTTCTTATTAATGAAAAAATTGTGTATATTTTATTAGCAAGAAATACCCAAAATTTTTTGTCGAAATTTTTTAAGGCAAAAACAAAGACAAATTTTCAATTATCCTTCAAAAATAATCATCAACTTTTGCTCATTTGTCAAAAAATAATAAAATGGTTTCTGATTTTTTATTGTTTTTTGTTTTTTTGAGTTTTCGCAACTTTTCTTAGGGAACCTGCGTTAAAATTTTGGACTTTTTTTGAGACCTTTCGGGCTTTTTAAGTACTCTTTATTTTTTTGATGATTTCAGCATTTTTTTGATTTTTCGGGACTTTGCGATATTTTTCCGCAGTTTTTGGATTTGCGATTATTCTTTTCCTATTATGGGCGTTTGAAGATTTTTCGGCATTTGGTGGGAGTTTTCCAGTACGTAGGGCATTTTTGGGTTTTTATTTTTTCCGAACATTTTGATATATTTCGGCACTTTTCGGGATTATCGTGACTATTTGCAACTTGGAACTGAAACATTTTCGGGGTTCTTCTTTTCTTATTTTAAATATTTTTATTTGACTTTGCGTTTTTGTGCCGAATATTTTTTCCCATTCCGGATATTCCGGTATATTTTGGTTTTTAAGGGACTTCTGGAGATCGTTTACAATATTTTTACGATTTTTCGGGACTATTTACGAATATTTAAAGATTTTTTGGCATTTTGGGAGCTTATTTTTGATTTGGGGTTTTATTTATTTATTTATTTTTCAGTTTGTTCCGCACATTTTGGAATTTGCTCGGCACTTTTCGCTATTCTTCTTTTCTTCTTACGGACATCTGAAAATTTCTCCGTATTTCGTGTGAGTTTTCAGGATGTGTTAAAAATTTCTCCTTTTCTTTCTGAATACTTCGGAATTTGTTGGAGTTTTAAGGATTTTTATAGAACTTTTCTTGTTCCGAATATTTGAGCTTCTTCTTATTCTGGTTATTTCGGTTTTTAGGGGATTTTACGGAATCTTTTGAAATATTTGATAATATTTTGGCATTTTGGGGGCTTTCCAGGTCCATAAAACATTTTTTCGGAGTTTATATTTTTTCCGAATATTTTGATATATATTTTTTCGGCACTTCTTGTGATTTTTGTGACCATTTGGAACTTTTTCGGAGTTTTAGAGAGTAATATTTTCTTATTCCGGATATTTCGGTATTTTTTCGACATTTTTTGTTGTTCTTTTTTTTTAGGAACCGTTTGGAATGTTTTCAAAAAGTTATGTGGTTAAAAACCAAAATGTCCGCTTATTTTCTGCTGCAATACATAAAGCAAACATTGCGTTTTGCTTTTATTATAAAAAGGAACAGAGATGATACTAGGGTGTTCGATAATTATAGCTTTTTTCTAAAACTGGTTGTCGTGTTATTCGATTCATTATCGAAGATTCTGTCCGATATTTGGGTAGTAGAAGACGTTTTTTTTTTTTGTTCGGGTTAAACTATTATGCCACTTTGCTATTTTTGTGGGAAAAAGTCGTTAGATGGGCTAATTATTAAATAAGACGAATAAGGGACATTGCGACCTAGAAGATCTTCTGTATCCTATTTGCCCTTATCCTTGAAAGCCCACGATACTAGCCGCTTCCCAAATAAATGCCAACAATACTTCGGTAAACGAGTTCTTAATAAGCGGTTCGACTGTGGATGTTTCTTCTTCAAAGACGGTATTCCGCACTAGTGCTCAGCCCAGTCTGAGCGATTTTTGTCAAAGAACTTTTACCCACTCGAAAGGATTATTCTACGGCAAATCCATTCTATTGAGTAAGAGCTCAGACGCCATGTTCGAGCAAAAAGTCTTCTGTAGACCCAGACCAAGAGGTTTATCTAGATTGGAAATCCAACTCAGTCTCTTGTCAAGGAAATGCCGGGTTCGCAAATCGCCATTAATTTCCAAAAACCGATAATGGCTGCACTTGACGCCACTTTCATGAATTCATAGAAGAACTGTGCGAGCAAAATTTAATAAGCAGCTTTTATATTTAAAAATAAATACAATTAACAAAGAATAAATAACCATTAATAAAAAATTTCAGCAAAAAGAAAACTTCGGATAGGTCTAACAAGCGGCCGTGGCACATTAATTCTCAGCTACTCTCTACCATAAAAACAATATTATTTCCGCATGTAACAGACTATGAAAACATTATTTAAAAAATTAAATTTTTTTCCATTTTTTTCTTCTTCCTTTTCATATTCTATTCAACAAACACAAAAGCAACAGAAGCAAAAATATTTCTACACAATCATAAAATGCTAATGATATTTGCAAATGCTGCTTCGACCAACGGATGATAACACACGACCAAAAGTAAACAAATGTGCAACGAAGCAAATGCCCAACCGCTAGCAAAGCGGCAAGGAAAAACGGATAATGAAAACCTTGTATAAACAAAAGTATCAAAGGTGAGCTAAAAAAAAAACGCACATAAAAACTATAAAGCCAAATCTAATTTTTTGCATCACCAAAAAAAAGAATAAGAATGGTAGGAAAAACGGCCGCGTCGTTAAGCAAACGAAAGTAATTGTGAAATAATGAAAGTTACAGCTGTATGTAAAAACTTTTGGAAACATTTCTTTTTTTTCTGAAACAGGCACGCATTACAGGGAATCGGTCGCAGCTACGCAGTTATTCCTTTTCCAACGACGGCTCTTCAACCACACATGCATGTACGACATACAATTAGCTACGTGTATTTAAAACGTCACAAGTTTGGCAGCTAGCAATTAATTGACTCAACCTATTATTTAATTAACGAAAGTCGTAAATTAGACGAAAGAAAACAAACGCAAAAATAAAGTGGAAAATAAGTCAGCATCGCAGAACACTCCTACTCGTAGTGTGTACTTTTAAAACCGAAATTCGAGTCAACACTTCTGTCACCTACAACCCAACTTAAACTACAACAAAAATTGCACAACAAATTCGCACAAATTGCATCAACATTGTGGGTGGTGTGTGTGTGTACATGGCAAAGTTCGCTTAGTCGACATTGGTACGTACACCCTAACATGCATTCTCTTAAAGTTTACTTATGGATTTTCGCCTTGGAACTAGTTACATTAGTCAACGATTTCCGAACTGGTTCCCAAAAAAATTTGACTTAAAGAGCAAATACAAAATATTTGTAAAATGAGTGTGTTTCACAGTAACTAGTTGCGCACTGGTCCAATATAAGCTAGCTCCTACATTTTCGTTCCAAATAAAATTATGACTAAATAAACAAACCCTTAAAACAACCTCTCGCTAACTGGATCAATGTGAACTGGTTCAGACGCGGCCTCAGTGTCGCTTCTAAGATGGACTACAATTCATAGATTTTTTCAAGCAGAAATCTCCCCGAAAGAACAGCAAAGACACCTATCAAGGCAGTCTTCAAGAGAAAAAGTAACAAAAAGTATTTTCCAGATCAAACTCACAGACCACGAAGTTTAAACAAACGGCTCCACCCATCGATGTACTTGTACTTGACAGGCAGGTGAGTAGAGGATACGAATGCTAGCAATCTCGGCTTCAGCCAGATTAGTAGATCTTGAAAAGCGCTTAAAAAGTTGTATTTTTCTAAACAATCAAGCGGCAAACAGAGCCCTATCAAAAAGGATGATCACCCCCAGGCTCGCCAAAAAGTGTTTGACAGTGTTCAACTGTTGTCAGCGAGAAAAAAAGCAGCACAGTACCGGATACGAGATCACTACGATACTCGAAAGAAATGAGGTCGCTGACGAACTGCTGGGGGAAGGATTACCGTCTGTCTTTGTGAAGCTGGTACCATTTTGTGCAATCAGTTGGTCTTCCTCGAGACGCAGTAAGTAAGTAGTGGGTGGGGGGCCCTAAACACCCCAGACTTTTGGACTACCTTTTAACTAGAAAGGACGTAGAGCTTTTAAATAGAATGCACGTACATCAATTTATTCCCAGGTCATAACCAACTACTACGGTCTCACATACGGCCGGCTTGAGGCCTGATCATGAAGACGGAATTCCGACTTTGCCGTTAGAAATCGTTTTTGCACCTTGGTAGCCTCTCGCATTTATTGAGAAAGCATTTAGTTACCTAAACGTGAAAAGATGCTAAGTCCATTTTTTTGAAATTGTTCAGAAGAGACGAAAAATCGATGCGAAAGTACATTATCTGGCATTCTGCATCAAAAACTTAATTTTGAATAGAAGGGGACTTGGCACCTTTTCACCTTTATGTAGCGATATAGAGTCTTGAGCTGTCAGGGTTCGGAGCTTACATATCTATGAATACTCGACATTTAACTAATGGCAATTTCGGTTCTACAGAAATTTTTGCCTTCTCCTCGCCCTCTTCTTATGTTTGTGCGTAGAGGGCAAAGAGAAGGTTGCATTTTTCTTTAGAAACGGCATAACTGACTTTTTTTATAATAAATTTTAAGTTTTACCAAAGGAATGGCGAAATATAAATTTCACCTATGTAACCAGTTGTGCACAAGCATGTTTTCTGAAAACAATTTTGAAATTTACTTTCAACTAGTTACATTTTTTTCTTTTTTTGGGCGGCAAATTGTAAATTGCTCCTAAAAGAACAAGTAAAGAAAAATGTTTTTTTTTTATATTAACTTTTATTCACTAGTAAACATGTCAGCAGAGTACGAATATTTCTTTATTCATATAAAATAAATCGCAAGTGAGATAAACCAGTTTCAATGTATCCTATGGGGAATATTGATTAAGATACAATTTTATTTTACCACCAGCCCTACACCTCTGCTCTCCTCGTAACTTAATTTGTACAACCCAGCTCGTCTGAAAGAACAACATAAGTCGGCTTTGACGATTTTTTTCTTACAAAGCACTAAAATAGACAGCTGCTGATGACTGCAGTTTAAGATGTCATTTTAATAAAAATTAAAATATAAATAGAACAAAATTATTTTCAAAAGCTTATTATTTTTCCTCATATTTTTTTTTTATTTAATATTTGCAATATTTTTCACGCCAATTTTTTTTTTTTGATAATGTGGCTAAAATATTTACACTTTATACAGAATATAGAAATATTCAATAAACTTTATTCAATCTGAATATTTTTTTTTTTAATTTGAATTTTAAGAATACATATTTTTTATTTTTATGCTTATGACATTCTAGTAGTTGATTTTTAATATTTTTTTTGTCAATGCGATTTTTTAGCCGTCTAAAACTCACATGTTTTTACTAGAATTTCATAAGCCATGTAACTGCATATCGAAATATTGTCTAAAAATTCAGATTAAAAAGTTTAAAATTTTTTTGAAAATTTTATGAGTTTTTCTAAATTCTGTATAAAGTTTGAAAGTTTAATATATATGGTTTTAGTTAAAAAATGGACAATATTATTATATAAAAAAAAAAAATAAATACTTGAAAAACAGTTTTGACCGCCACTGAACAGTCAGCGTCAAAAATATAATACCGTGGCGTTTTGACTATTTTATTTATTTGTAATTCGATACCAATTTTTTCTTATTTGCTTCTTAGAAAAATTTTGCAGTTTTTTTAGTTTTTTAGATTATGTTCAGTTCATGCGGTATATGGAAAAGCACCAAAAATTTCTTCTTGCATTTTCACGAGCTGTGTACGAAATTAATAAATAAAAGGAGTTTGGTACGGAAAGTTAAAAAAAATAAATAAAATCGTCAAAACGTCAGGGAATGCATATTTTCGGCGCTGATTGTATGTACATATATATGTATGAGTACAACGGAGCACAGAGCTTAAGTGATGAATCACGCAGTCTGCGCGCGTTAGAGCTACATATACATATACATTCACACATCACCCCAAGCAGCGGACCACCAATGGCGCGCCAAAGTCATGGTAAATTTACTAGAAGTTTAATTCAATTAAAATTTGCTGCTATTGTGTAACGAAAACAAGCCAAGCGGCGAGAATGCAAAAGTGCAATACAACAGTAAACAACGAGATAGAAAATAACAAAGGGAATAGGAAAGCCAGCGGAACCCCGAATAAATAAGTTCAATGAAGTTGAGCAGAAATAACCATTGAACTTCATTAGTGGCAAGCTCAAGCTATGTGAGCGAAAATAGACAAATAAAACAGAAAAAATACTTACGAGAACCGCAGGCAAAATGGTAATTGAAAAACAAAGAAAAATAGATGAGAAAAAAATCGGAACAGCGAATAAAAGCAAGCAAACGCGTAGCTTCAACTAAATGCCATAGAATATTCTATGGAGCAAATGCACTTAAGAGTACTAACATACCTACTACGTATGTATGTATGAAGGCATATGTATCTGTGTATAAGGCTGCATGAACAAATAATGTTATGTCCAGACATGTTGCAGCATTACAAATATAGGTATGTATGCAGACACGGAGGAGGGACACACCATTTACCTAACCATCGCTTCTTTTCGCCTACCATTGCTACCTTATATTACTCCATATTCTCCACCTTTAATTCCTTTCTCGACGTGGCAAGCCACACTGTGGTTTCTTCTACCAATTTTTATTGTCGAGAAATCACTGCGCACCCCCAAACTGCCAACACTACAACTCAATAACGCAGGGTAAGACGCAACAACAACAGAATGGTATTGCGCGGCGAAATTTAATGTTGTCCAGTACGCGTCCAGCAGAAGACCACAGCTACCATTAGACGATAGTGAAACTGCTAGTCTTCAACGCCACAGGGGAATGAAATATTACTCTATTGTGGTGAAACGTTGTGTATATATAATAAAAAAAAAGTAAAGCAAGAGAGCGAGAAAGAAGGAAGGATATAGACACATAACTAAGCGTTAAGGATACGTGGAATGCATGCAGTCTGGCGGAGTGCAAGCAATGTGTAACGAAGAGCATATCCTTGTACAAATGCCATCTTACAAATAACAAAATAAAGACTCATAAAAATTGCAAGCGAAACCAGTGCAGAGGTGGGAAGGATAAAGAATGTGCAGGATATGAAGGAGAGTAGCGTAGTATATATGTATGTATATGCATACATATGTATATACATACATGCAGCACACAGTGTTATATATTGAGAGTAGCGTGCCGTGATTGCAAGGCACCCACATATGCAACACACCTACTACATATGTACAGCACACATTGATGCCATCAAAAAAATAACAAAGAAATAAACGGTACTTTAAATATATACGTAACTCTAAGTATGTACTAAGTCTTTGTATGCTTGAAGAACTATACATATGTATATACATACCATATACAAATGTACATGCAATCAGCACTTTGTTGTGGTTTTGGTCAAGTCGACAAGCATTTGCGGTTTTTCGCCGCTCTGACCATCGAGTTCTGCCTTGCTAATGACAAACGTCGTAGTAAGTGTTGTGCTTGTTGTTATTGCTCATGGAATGTATGCTAGGGTGGTTTATAAATACCGATCAATTTAGGAATTCTATAGTTGATTTCAATATATTTTAACAGTGACTCAAGTAAATACATACGTATGTATAGTATGTAGGACCAAACCAACTTTCTACAAAGACGAAATTTCGACTCAGAGTAGTAAGGGATTTTCAGGAAAACACTTTTTGCTTACAAGTCAGAAGACCACTCGAAGGTTTTACCATTTAGCAAGGATATGTATGTATGTAGATGAAACAACAATTTTCAAGGAAAAAACAAAGCCGACTTCAATTCTCATATAAAAATTTTAAATTATCGTGAATTTCCTCACGATTCAATTAGTATGGGACCACCCTTGAGGTGACCGCCTTTCCGATGAAAAAAGAATCGGTTGACGTGGTCCAAAATTATGCGGTAACATACATAAAAGACAAAAAAGAATATTCCGACTAATAACCTTCTCTTTTTTGTGAAATCGGTTAAAAATTGGTTAAAAAATTTTGATAAAATCATTGTGGTTAAGAAGCTGTTTTCTTAAATTCTTACCGATATTTTTTGTATTATTTTCTTCGTCAAACGAGTCCGCCGACAAGTCATAATTCGGAAGTTTTAAAACTTTTCTAAACTCAAAATAAAAATTAAAAAAAAAAATGCTTTAAACTGTTTTGTCATTAAAAAACAAAACCTATTTTTAATTCATAAAAAAACAAAATTTTTGAAGGTATTTGTATGGGAAGTGATGCAGTCTAATGTACATAATACATGCATAGAACTTTTGGTGAAAGCCAATTTTTATAAATAAAATAATAAATACATAAAATTTAGTTAAAAATTAACTTTGCTATTCATAGTTTTGCATAAAACATTTAAAAACGTTGGCAAAAAAATTTATTTGCTAAAAAAAAAATGGTAAGAAATTGCAAAAAATAAATAAATTTGCTCAACAATTTTGGATGAAAAGAAATAAAAAAGGTGGTAAAAAAATTTGAACCCAATTTTGTTAGCTTTTCACGAAATTAAATTTTTTTGTCCGTTAAACGAAACACTTTGACTTTGAGTCGCTGAGTCGGTATCCGAAGCCGGAATTGAAAAGTTAGCTGGTTTTTTCTTTCCAACCTCAAAACCTCTAGTTTGATACGCTTTTGGAAAGCTTTTGAGTATTTTTTTAAATTCTTAATTCTAATACGGATTGAGTAGTCCAAAATCTGCTAAAATTTGCTATTATAGTAAAAATAAAAAATAAAACTTAAAAAACTCTGCAGCTGTATAGAGAATGTTTCATTTGAATAAAGCTCAAATAAGCCATAAAAATGGATTTGCATGCGTTTGGCACAAATTCCGATTTGTTTATACTTTTTGTTCATGTTTTTTCTCTTTAGTTTATAGTTTTCGTAACTTTCAATTTATTGTGCATTTTATTATTTATGTATAACCTAAAAAAAATATATAAATTTCATAAAAGAGTATGAGCGCAAAAAGGAACTATTACATTTTTGTAATAAATGTTGCAACAAACGGAAATCCAACATATGGCATGAGCATTAATATTAAACTATGAAATATTCAAATAAATTTCAATGCATACATGCGCGAAACATGCAGTTCTTTTCGCACACTACTACACACAGAAATGCAACTTAAAACATACAATGCATTTTTTAAACGCGCAATTTCCGCGCAGCGTACATTTTCAATTTCGGCGGCACTCACACAAAAAGTAAGAAAATAAAAAAGAAAATCAGAATAAAAGAAATAATCTACAACAACAGCATTGGCAAGTGAAAAGTAAAGAAAAAAAAACAAAAACGAATCACAGCAATAATAAAAATGAAATCAAATGCGAAATCAATTGTATTTACATTGGGAATCGATTGAAAAACGATTCGTCAGGGCAACCAACCAACCCAGCAGCAACCAGTGAAGCAAACACAAATGCTGCGCCGACGACACACAGCACCACTCACTCACTCCCGCCGCGCCTAAAATGGCATAGAGCTGCATAAAGCGCTTGGCTTAGCAGGCACGAATGCGACCACCGACCGGCATTGGAGCGACGCTAGCGCTGACAGTTTCGCTGATTGTTCTTTCGCCTAGGTGCGGTGCGTTGGCGACATGAAGGGTGTGACGTCGAAGGTGCAAGCGATTTGATTTGATATCACGCGGTGACGTTGTGATGCGCTCTTGTGCCAAGCATGAGTTCGCTCGCTTTATACAATTTTCAATAACAAGGGGGATTTTTTTTACAAACAGGGAAAATGTAAAGTGAAAATCGCAAGCGCCCACGGCTTAGCTGCTCCGTTTTTCTTCCTCTTATTTTCTAAATTTGCTAAAACGAATTTTTCGGCTATTCAATTTTTGCTGGACCGAGTTTTAGAACAGCGTTTTTTCTAGTATAGTTAGTGCTGGACTTAAGCGCTCGCCAGTGCGTCTCAGTTACTACAAATGTTGCATGTTTGCAAATATGGAAATTTTGTTTCGGAGAAATATTGAAAATTTTTCGCATATATGTGAGAGAGAGAGGAGGAGGAGAAAAAATATTGGTTCTACTTTTTCTTCTACTATGACACTCTAGTTAGAACAAATTTGTTTTTAATTTTCATGTGGAAACAAGGCGATCTGTCACTGTTACGCAAAAGAAAAAAAGCTCGAAAAGAGTCTAATAAAAAAAGCAGAGCGGGGGGGCCTTATTTGTCAGCAAAATTTTTGTGGGCTACGCCGATAAACCATAAAACCAAGAAAGATAAAAACAAAACAAAACACACACACACACACCTTTTTGCCTACTCCGACAATCAGTCCATCAACTCATCAACCCATCAGCCATACACCCTGCATTGCGCTGCGTTGCGCCACATTTGAACCGTGGCACCAAGTGATTGATTAGGGTGGACTCACCACAGCACAGCTGAGGCAGGCAGGCAGCAAGCAGCACGCAGCATTGACACTCCAAATACTAATAACTACTACAAAAAGTGAGTGTAGTAGTGCGCCGGTGCGTCACATATTTACAGTCTTTAGTAAACTACTTGGCTGTCGTCGCTGTATTTTTCGAAAGCGCGAACAGCTATCATTGCAAACGTTAATTCAGCACAATTTGAGTGACAAGGGTTGCCATTGCAAGTTGACACTTTTTTCGTGCGCCAATAGTTTTTTTTTTTTACAAATAAAAGCTTACATACTCTATGTAGCTTCATTCCGAGCACTCGTATTCCACTCCACTTTCCGCTCAAAGCGCACCACCACCCAACAAATGTGTGCACAAATTCAAGCCAACACTTGTCAGCGGGGCGTGACGTATGAAATTTTTTCGCCAACAAATCGCATTTTATTTTTTATTTTTGTTCTGAAATTTTTGCGCTGCATTTTAGAAATCAAATTTCGAAATTTAAAATTCATTGATAGATACTTTAAAACTGAAATTTGTAGCTAAAAAAAATTGTATTTTTATTATTTTATTTTTGTAAGTGAATTTCTTGAATTTTATTTGCGCTCCCTTGCATCTCTTTTGCTTTTTACCCAAATCTCGCTTTGTGCACCACTTCTCTGACTCCCTTTGTGCCAATAACAGGAAATTCAATTTTCGTTATATTCTCCCTCGCTCAGATCTGTTTGACAACTTTTTGAGGAAGGCAAGCCAAACGTTGTACAAAACAAATGTATATGTACTAACACATTTGTAAAAGTTAAAACACACATGCTCATAGTGCCATACTTCCGCTTGAATGCAATATTAGTTGACTTAAGTAACCCAGTTAGCCAAAACGTTTCGGCCAAGATGGTGAAAATAAAAATTTTGTTGAGAGTAAATTTTGTTTGAATTTCGGCAATGAGAACTTGAGCTAAATGTTATTACAAACCTAGACCTTCACCTTCACATAAAAGTGCACAGCTTCAGTGTCTGGTATAAGACTTAGAGAACTGGATTTATGAAGAGATAGTACGATAGGATATAATGGAAGTATTTTCCAGATAGAAGTACTTGCTGCCTACCACCTGCTGCAGCGCGGTAATTTACGTCACCGTCAATGCAAGCGGGTCCACATTTTTCCACACAGCGTCGTCATAATGAGGAAAAGTCGAAACTGATTTAGGAGCGCAAATCTCATCGAATGGAGTTGTTAGTCAGTACGAAGTAGATTTAGTATGGGTCCTTGGAAATCATGGAAATAAGGTTGCTATTTCGGGAGGGATCCACTTAGGCCTTAATCGAGGACCGCATCCCACCCCAATCGGGACTATATACAAGGAAATTTTTCAAACATTTTTCCTTTTTAGAATATTATTTCATATGCTGGTTGGGAATTGAACGCAAGCCCTAATAAAGGAATAAACTAAATATTGCCTACATCTGGGCGCATTATTTGCCAACATAGCGGAAAAGTAGCGATAAAATGTAACGTATGTATAATAGAGTGCATCACTGTCCATACGAAAAAATCGTAGTTTTTCCCCATTGCAATTGTAGAATTTCTTATATTTTATGACTTTCGCCAATATATTTCGGAAAAATATCAAGATTTATCTGAGCACAACAGATTTGAAAATACCTCCAAAAGTAGAGATTTTTATAAATAAAATTAGTTTTTAAAAATATTTTTCCAAAAAATTGCCTCAGTGAAAGAAGAGCTCAAGATTAAAAGGTCTTGCATCAACCGAAAAAAAAATATAAATTTTTGGGGGTATTTTCAAATCGGTCCAGCTCACGTAAATCTTAATATTTTTCTGAAATATTTTGGCGGAAAACCGCAACTTTCTTTGGTGTTGCACCCTAATGAATAAGTTTCTTTTGGTAGTTTGACGATGTGTGAGTATAATACGTCCTAGGGCATTCTCACAAAAAAAAAAAAATAATAATATTTAAGCATTGTTAACAAGCGGTTAGAAGAAAGTTGACGTCAACAGAACGAAGTCAACAGAATGAGCTTTTTGCGATCCGTTTAGGCAGCATTTCTGTCAACTCTGTGAACGAGCTTCTACTTTCTACCAAAGCAACCACTTCCTGGAAAAATTTTTAATTCTATCTCGCGAGATCTCGACTGTTGAGAGAATTCGATTGAAATCAACTTACATGGCGTATGAGGTTAAATGCCTGTATATGTAAAGGTAGGCGACAGGCCTACCATGTTTTGTGCGCTTTACAACTAATTTGTAGTGCATAAGAAATATGTGGAAGAAAGGCAAGACAACCGGCTGGCAAGACAAAAGACAAGGCAAAGTAAGGCAGTTAAAGTTCCGGTGGACATAAAATAGAATTTGCACAAGAGCAAAGAAAAACTTTTGGGACAATCTAAAATTACGCTTGAGTAACTGTAGAATATGTAATGAACACGTCTACTTTATAGCGCGCATGTATTCATACATAAAAATATACATACATACATAAGTGGGGATGTAAGTACACAACAAGTGGAAGAAAACTTTAGGAGAGAACTGTTGATAAAAATAAAAGCGCATATGTACTTAAAGAATATTGTATGCGTATTTAATGTCCTCAATAAAGAAACGAAGCAAAAAGCCTATTTAGTATGCGGTTGGTAAATATTAGAAAGCAAAAAAAATCAACAACGCTTTTAAAAAGTCATCTCGAACCGCGGATCTCTCGAGTGCCACACAAGTGTACTGCACTCGGCCATAGTCGCGACTGTTTGGGGCAATATAAATACAAAAATAAAAAAAAAAATAAAACGATAGGGACAAAGATAGAGAGACAAAAAGTGATAGAGATAAAGACAGAGACAAAGAAAAAGATTTAACTGAGGAATAGATATGTATAATCCGTTGTTATGTTATGCTATGTTAAGTTGTTTTGTTATGTTATGTTACTTTATGTTATGTTCCGTTTGTTGTTATGTTATTTTGTTATGTTATGCTATATTATATTATATTACGTTAGGGCATGTTGTTCAACGCATTTCACCTCAACTCCCCTCATCACACCTCAACTAACCTCGCATCAACTCCTCTCCGCTCACCTCCTCTCCGCTCACCTCCTCTCCGCTCACCTCCTCTCCGCTCACCTCCAGTTCCCCCACCCAAAATCCCCTCATTTCACCTCAACTAACCTTACCTCACCGCAACTCATCTGGCCACAGCTCCACACACTCTAACTCATCTTAACTTATCTAAACTAACCTCACCTGAATTCACTTCAACTTAACTCAACTCAATTTTAGTGGTAGAATTTCAACCGCTTTGCAAACACTAGTTATGAAAATTCTGCACAGTTGCATCAAAATTTTCTACTTTTTAATTAGACCTTTTTGGATTTTTTTTTGAGTACGCAACTAAATTTTAGTATAACAAAGTGTAACTCTTAAGTTGCTAAAAAATCGCGCTGATTTCTTATAATTTTTTTTCTGGTAAGAAATTTTCGAGAAAATGCTTAAGAAAAATTTGCCAAAAATCAACACGATTTTTTAGCAACTTAAAACTTACACTAAAATTAAAAATTTGATAGGCTATAAAACTTTTTACTCGAAAACATTTAAAAAAATATGATTAAGTTGAAAGTTTAGATTTTATAATTTTTGCACAAAGTTTGAAATATAGCTATAATAATTTATAAGGTTTTTGTTGGAAAACGAGCTACACTTTTATGAAAAAAAATAAATATAAATACTAAATAAACAAAAGAAATATAGTCAAAACTGGTCAAAATAAGACCAAATTAAAAGAGCTTTTCACCATGAAAGTTGGCAAGGGAGCTTTTTTGTAAGACTCTCGTGCCAAATAAACCAATTCAGTGGAACAATCCTATCAATCGAATCAATCTTGCCTAAATACTGTATTTCAATTGTTTTACAAAAGACTTGCAACTATCACAGGCAGAATTGTCCTGTAAGACTTTTTACTTAACAAACAGTTTTTGCTTTTGAGCGACGGGCAATTGCTAGTAAAAAATAAAATAGTAGTAATAATCTTCAAAAGCAATAACA
>NW_016170959.1:0-224 GCF_001687245.7 Rhagoletis zephyria
AAAATATAGTCATATTTTTCTACCATATTTAAGTAAATACGTGGTGTTTGTTAAAAACGAAGCTCTTACTTAAATCAAAAAACAAGTTGCTGTCATAATAGGTATATTCATAAAATTTTCCAGTAAGTACTACCCTGCAGTGAAAAGCCAAACCAGTTAGAAAAAATACTAGTTCATTAACTAGTATGTGCCTACCAGTTCGACAATTTCGAAGAACTTAGGCG
>NW_016170959.1:14796-15085 GCF_001687245.7 Rhagoletis zephyria
GAGGAAGGCCTCCTCTGCGTTGGAAAGACCAGGTGGAGAAGGACTTGGCTTCACTTGGCATTTTCAATTGGCGTCAGTTAGCACAGAAGAGAAATGACTGGCGTGCTGTTTTGGACTCGGCCAAAATCGCTTAGGCGGTTACAGCGCCAATTAAGAAGAGAAGAACTGTTTTGTAGAAAATGAATGGATGGCGCTGCAGACGAAATGTATAGAAACCGCGTGTGGTTGGTTTGCTTTGGAACAATGTTTAAGTTATACGAATTTAGTTTTCAGATGTCTAAATGAAGGA
>NW_016170961.1:0-9261 GCF_001687245.7 Rhagoletis zephyria
GTATGAAAGTCGTTAGAACTTTGAAAGATAGCGGTGGCTGAAATAAAAAGTGTTACATCATGTTACAATTTTGCTCGTCACTGTAGGTTTATACGTACATACATGGGTATGTAGTATGTAAGAATGTGCACATCTATATACATAATTGACCGTAGATTTGTATGGGTATGCAAACGTACGAGGGTTACTACTAACATTTCGAAATAAAATTTATATCTAGCAAATTTGACAGCAGTAAAGTGTCTTGAATAGCTTCATGATGAGGTAGAATAATATGACTAACTAGAGCTTTAGTTAAAATGTACCTACCCCTCTTAGCGGTTGCATAGCAGAAAGTAGTCCAGTACGAAAAAGTTAAGTAAATACTTTTTTTTGCTAAATCTATGAGTGATTTAAAATTTTACGAAATTTGAAGTTTACCATATCGCACTAACATAATCATTTTTGTCTTTATCTGAGCACTAATATACGTGCCTTTCAACTTTAACGGGCCGAGGTGGAGAGGGGTTTGCCTTTGGTTTACGGTCGTTGCGAGATCTACAGATGCATTCAGATACAGGTTATCTATTATTTAGGTTCATTTGTTCAATTTTCGGTTAACACAAACCGGAAGTAAAAACTCCGGTTAATACAATGACTGCTTTATCGGCCAAATGTTAACTGAGCGGTAGTGATAACTAGAAATGGCGCAAACGGCGTTTAAGCACGAGAGTTATTAATGAGTATAAGAAGTATGATTGACGAAACCAAAACTGTGATTTGCCAGCGAAACTAGCCGCCAACCAGGAGGGTGCCTGTTCCGAGTCCCTAGCGGGCAGAAAATATTTGTTTATTCAAAATTTAGTACAATTTTTTTTTGTTTTCTATTAATTACTAGTTACTTATGTTTATTTGAAATTTGAAAAAAAACCAATCAAGTTACATCAAATAAGGGTTCAACGTATCTATGTAAATATTATGATAAAATTCCGATAATTATACCCGAGCGCACTTATGCACAGGGTATTATAACTTTGTTCGCATAACGGTTGTTTGTAACAGCCACTGTAATCACTGCTGAAAACCTAATTGTTTGCTATCTACATACATAAGTATGTACATATTTACATGTAATCGCATTTCTTGAAAATTTGAAAGCACTTATGGAATTATAGAATATCGAGTACATGGCTCACTTCAACCGCAATCTCAGTTTTCTTAACAAGATGCGGTAACCTTAGTCATGGAAACATGGTTTTTGGTTTAAATTGACGGTACTTGGGTAGGTTGTAATCCAACGAAAATTCGTTTACATAAATAAAATTGCGAATGGTTACCCTAGTACGGATGTCTCCATTAAGAGAAAAAAATTCTGCCATTTAAATGGCTGAAACTTACTCATACAAGGATTTAGTCAATTGTAGTTATTTATTATTCTAAATGTGTGGCGTGAGCAACATGCAAAAAGTGATAAGAAATTTGTAATTTCTAAAACAAAAAACAAAAAAACAAGGCGTGTGACATAAATGAGAATATTCATACTAATTCCGCTTATATAAGCAACGCTCAGTTGGTGATTTATTTGTGACATTGTTGTGCTTCCAAATATGTGATACATTTTTGCAAAGTTCAAAAATTACATCAAAGCTCAAAATTGATTTACAGAATCATCTTTATCATTAGTTTTATTTTCCCCCGAAATCCTTCACTTGTCTCCTTTCGCTAATATGAAAAAATTTCGCGTGAATTTTTTTCGGGCGAAACTCAGAAAATACCAGCTAACTAAGGTAGTAAGCCTAATTGGGTAAATTAAAGGTGAGTACTTAAGTACTAAAAACCATTTGTCGTTCGGAAGAGACGAAAAACACCAAGCCGCATTGCACAAATTGGAAGAAATTTTGATCAAACCCTAAATGCCGTTTTCACAGTGACACAAATTCGGCAGTTAACCTTTAATTTTTTATCTGAAAACCTGCCGAATGAGAGTTAACTCGTGACTATAAAAAAGGCACCGATTTTTTTTTTTTTTTTGTAAGAAAACAATTAGTCTGTTCGAATAGATCTTGAGTGAAAAACATCCAGCATCAACTTGCAGGAGAGTAAAGAACGATTCTCTCTCATTTTGGGAACTAAGCCTAATTGGGTAAATTAGAGGTGAGTACTTAAGTACTAAAAACCATTTATCGTTCGGAAGAGACGAATCACAATTTGTTTGAAAAACACCAAGACGCATTGTACAAATTGGAAGAAATTTTGACCAAACTCTAAATGCCGTTTTCACAGTGACGCAAATTCGGCAGTTAACCTTTAATTTTTTATCTGAAAACCTGCCGAATGAGAGTTAACTCGTGACTATAAAAAAGGCACCGATTTTTTTTTTTTTTTTGTAAGAAAACAATTAGTCTGTTCGAATAGATCTTGAGTGAAAAACATCCAGCATCAACTTGCAGGAGAGTAAAGAACGATTCTCTCTCATTTTGGGAACTATCCCAAAAAGTACGCGAGTACAAAATTAGTACAGTTGATCGAAATATTGTTTACTTGCAAAAGCATTAAACAGAAGCCATGAAAATATAATATGAATTAAAATTTTGCCTAAAGCAATTTGCTAAGCAAACGTAAGAAAACGGCTTGCATAAAAACATTTAAACATCTTCTTATATTGCACTATAACGGGTTGGGCCGAGACCAAAAAATTCCGCCAATTGCCTCTCTACATTGCAAATGTGCGCCAGCTGTTCATTGTATTCGTAGAATAGAATAAATTTCTTACCGTGCATAAATTGTTCTGAGCGCAGTGTAAATAGTTCGGCTCACTGTGGACTCCGAACCACGGCTGCCATTTCCAATTCCTTTTCCGGGTCAAAAAATGGACCAATGGTAAAAAATGGGCCAATTTCTATAAAATTGAGAAATTGAGTAGAGTTTGTTGCTTTTTATCAGGAAAATATGCCAATTCAGTTTTTATTGCGTTTTTTACATATTGCGTACAAAGTGCATTACAATCGTATATTAAATATTTTTTAAAGTAACATTTATAATATTTACCTATAAGGATAAATTGAATATTCATACATACCTGTGTGCGTATGGAACAGTAGCTTATGTCGAAAGGCTGGCTTTAGTATAATGCGGTATTACAGCACGCGATTGCGAATGGCTCACTGGCGCCCAGCCGTTGATAATTTTTGGCAAATAAACGTGCAAGAAATAGTTCCGATACTAGCAAGTCCATATTCTTATTAAGTCTCATCAAAAAATTTATTGTCATTTAAATAATGAAGGAAATGCCGCATTATACTAAAGCCAGCTTGCCGACATAAGTTACTATTCCATACCAACACAGATATTAATAAAGAAGTAAAGGACACACTTTCAGGTACACAGATGTACTTACAAGTTTTCAAAACTAATGCTGGATTTCCACTAAGCATTAAATGGCAAATGACAAAGTCGAGCATTAACAAATAATTGTGTCATTACATTAAAAAAATAATCATTAAGTTCATTTCCACATAGCATTTTATTAAATCGCATACATTTTTTTTTAAATTTCAATGCCTAGTGGAAATTCGGTATAAATACATGAAAGGAACATATAAATTGATATTAGCAAGAAACCGCGGAATTTTTTGAAGCGTGCTTTGACAGATGATTAGCGATGCCTTATTTGAAGATCAGTGGCTTATTCAAACTTTTAGCAGGTGTTTAAAAACCATTGCATGAAGTGAAAGGGTGATAATAACCAAACCAAAGCATTGTGAAATGGACCATTTGAAAAAGCATTGAACCAATGAACCAAAAGAAAAAAAATTGACCAAATTTGGTCTATTTGGACCAAAACGGCAACCGTGCTCCGAACCACTTCCCTGCAATTCCCTAACTATAAGTTAAGTTGGGAACTAAAGGTCACCATTGTCTGTATATTTTATTTAAGGAAAGCTGGCTATATTTCTATGGCAATGGCCGCGAAATAGTCAATGGTGGTTACCTCTGCATTAGATGTCAACTTGCTTTTAATTAACTACTTTGGGACAAAAAATATCAATAAGGAAAACAATATTTTATTTTTATTTTATTTTTTGTTTTTTTTTTTTACTTTATTTAACATAACATATTTGTTTACATATTCTGCTTTAGGTGGTCCCATATTCGAATTCCGTCAGACATAACTTCAAAAATTGAATATAAGATTTCGATCTTCATTTTATTTGTCCTGAATTTGAAAAAATGTTTTTGAAGTGCTGGAAAAAGGGTATTCAAAGTAAAATTTGTATGAGGATATTTAACTAGTAACTTGTTTAAAGAAAATAATCTCCCAATTACGTCTGCATGACTCTTGCATTAATTTTTAGCTAGTGTCAAGTAAGCTTTTTGTAGCTGGCTGCAAGTGATATAGTTTATATAAATGCCGCACAAAAGCTAACTAGAAGTGGGTTATTTATTATCAATTGATAATTTTTTTCTGCAAAGAATACAAACTTTCACACTCTTTTTTCCAATCCAGTAGTGGGATATTAAAGTTCCCGTTAATATTTTGCGCTGTTCCATATAAATAATTTTATCGTTGAGTCAGCGCAGTGATTCAGCAGAGTGTTTATTTAAATTATTTGCGTGTGTGTGTGTGTGTGTGTAGTAAACTCAATAAGGGAGAATTTAATAATATGCTTTGCAGCACATTTTATTTGACAAGATTAATAAACAAGTAAATTTTAAACAAAAACCACAACCGAATTGAATGCTGATATACAGATTTAGGAGTACTGTTAATCTCTTCATGATCCAATAACACAGTGCAACAAAATGAAAAACAATTGTAATGCCTGGGGTCCCATAGCATATTTCGGACAGGTTATAAAAACTAAGAAGACACCTATTTTACCAAATATTTGTATCAGTAATTTTTTTCATTTTATGCCACCTCAAAGTTTGCACTTCTTATTTTATATGAAGTTCTAAGATATTAGTCCAAAAACCATGTTTAGAATCGTCCAGAACTATTTTAAAACTGAATTGAAAATGTTGCTTATGGCTTTACCTTTAATTTGAGCTATATAACTTGATAGTATTCATAATTTTTCTAATTTTGAGGGACGAATAAATTTTTGTTCATCATTCAAGTAATTTCAAATAAGGAAAAATTTTTATTCATCATTCAAGTAATTTAGAATGACGAATAAATTTTTATTCTTCATTATTTGTTTCGCTGCTTTAAATAATAATGCACTGCAATATGCGAACTGTGGTTTCTCCAGTGCCTTGACTGGCCGGATCCCAGTCAGCCAGTCACACGAGAAAATTGTTTACCATTTATTGACGCATTTGAAGAACTGACGAGAAATATTTATGAAAATTAACTGAACAATACATTGGAATCTGATGAAAAGATGGATACGAGTCAAAGTTTACGCCGCAATAAAAGCGAATACGAGGAGATTTCCCCTAAAGCAGCTGAATTAGGGCAATTAGTTTTAGAATAAATGAAAAATATGGAGCAGGGCGTTAGGAAATGCGTTGCGATAGGTACTGATGGATGCACCGTTATGTTGGGTAACCATGGAGCCGTCAAAAAAATACAAAAAGAAGCCACAAAAAGCTGCGGAGACGCTATGCTTCTCCCACAAACTAAAGAACAGCATTTCAAAATCGACCAAAACTGTGCTTACCAAAAAAGTATCAGATATTATCGAAGAAGTCACATAATTTTTTTTTTTTTTAATTTTTAAGACCAAAGCGTAACACACAGTTTTACCTCGCTTCTTGGCGGGGAAAAATTATGCAGCTTTATGAGACACGACGGGTGCAAAGACACGATTCGGTTCTTGAATTTACAGTCGCCTTAAGTCAATAAAAGTTAATAACGATTGCAATAAAAGCGTCAAATCTGAAGGCCGTACTATGTTATTTTGAATTTCATATTGGTGCTTTCTGCCTCAGTGACATTTTATCACTCACACAACCACTGAATGTGATTTTGCAGAAAGAAAGTATCGACCTTCGTGTAACAACTTTGGTTGCAATACTAAGCCATTGAAGAATCCATGTTGAAGATCACTCCAGTGAAGGCTCACACAATTAGCTGAAAAGTTAGACGTTGAAGTAAGAAAACGCAGAACATGCGGTCGCTATAGTCATCGAAACAATCATCCATCTCCAAGCTGTGATAGTATTCGAAATGGTCACAAAAGACTTAAAGACGAGAGGTCACAAAAGACTTAAAGACGAGATATTCCAAATCTCGGTCTGCTGTTCAACATCCACTTAGAAGCAAACGAAACCATCGAACTTACTAGCTGTCTCATAGAGGTGAGGTTTTGGTTGGGAATGAACAACGGCAAAAATTGAAATTAAAAGCAGAGTTAGCGTTTTGGCAGCAGCAATGGAAGCAGAAGTTGCAATTAGTCAGCTTTTACAGGAAATCGATCCCATACTCGGTAATAGCGTAAATAAGGCACTCTCTCTGTCAGAAGTTACCAGTTTTAATCCGAAGATTTTTTTGCCCGTAAATTCTGGCAAGTGTGTCAAACAATCAGCTGTAATGTGTTTGACAACCAAATTGTAAACAAAAGAAAAGTGCACTCTGTTAATGCATGTCGAAAAGTATTTAATTACTTGTTTAAGTGAATTCTAATGAATTTGAAAGTGTTTTTGGTTATTTACATGTGTGAGCTAAGTGTGCTTAATAGAGATGTTAAGTTTTTCGCTTTTTACGATCCCGGATATATGTCGATATGTCGTTACAACAATCCCGGGATCCCGGGATTAGTCCTCCTCTCATAAAACAAATAACAAATAAATGGGTTCGAAACCTACTTTTTTATTTAAAGTGGCGTTTTTATTTTTTCTCTCTGACGTCAGGATTTATTTTATAAGACTTTGTTATTTCAAAGATATGATTAATTCCAAAAACTATTTAAAAAATTCAATGCGATGTAGAATAAAAATATGGGTACCAAATGCAAAAGGAAATTTCTTTAGAATTAAAAAAATAAAATCAATTTTTTGAATTCGCAAGGACAAATATTTAGATAATTTTTTATGCTGATTAAGATAGAAGGACGAAATTCGAGGATGCTATCAAGTTAATATAAGTCCTTAACTTACAATTTTTTCAAAAGTAAATATTGCAAAATTTCAAGGATAAAATTTTAAAGGGACATTTTCAATGCTTACCAGCCCCTGTGCACCAAAAAATTAAATCTGTTTAATTAAATTCTACACAATTACCTCTTTAATTTGATAACCATACTTCTTCTCTAAGCACATTTCATTGAATGTTTTAAGCCAGTTTTGATGTTCTGACGTCGGAGTGAAAAACTAAAAACGCAATTTCACTATATTTGGCCTATGGTTTCGCGAATATATTGATTTCTGTGTGTTCAATTTACTATCGCACGGTGTTATATGTATGATGAGCTAGACATTTTTAAAAAAATATTAATTGTTAATTAAAAAAGAAAAGGAGTTTCTATTATTGCTATCAGATCAGTTCAAATTATAAATAATCTCGGGATTTTCAGCACCTAAAAAATCCGGGATCTCGGGATTAAAATTCCTAGTATTTACGTACAAAATAAGCATCAATTTACAACCAGAATTTGGAAGTTATGTTGAAGTTGTCATAAATTACATTTTTTACTAGAAAGCGATCCCGTACTTTTCAGTGTTACTCTCTCGCTCTGATCGAATTTTTATTTTTTGACAGTTTTACTAGTTCTAGTCCGAGGAATTCGGGATCGGGAATACAAATTCATAGTACCCAGTATTCGAATCTGAATGATTTGCTTTTCGAATCGCAATACAGAGTAGATCGAACAAAAAAGTGATAGAGAGATTTCTCAAACGTTGTGGGAACTTATAATTCGCTGAAATGCATCTTAAACAACCACAAAGCGAATTTTGGTTTTTTAGTTAGTTACAGCTTTTTGTATTTCAGCGACGATGTGTGATAGGCAGTGTTGCCAGAACTTTTTGGGCCGACCGGCTAGATTGGCAAAAAAAGCGGCTAAAAACGGCTAAAATGTTTTAGTGAAATTTCACATAGACTCTGGCAAAAAACGGCTAAAATGTTTTAGTGAAAATTCACATGCTTTATTTAAATAAATCGCAAGAAACGAAAGACTAGTTAACACCATTAATTTATATCGAGTGTATATTCCTCATCATCAAATGAATCACTATTGTATATATCACCTGAATTCATTAATTTTAAGAGATCGTCATCTACAGTAAAATTATGGCAGCATTTTTCTTCACGTTTTAAACCGTATCTTATATATAAAATAGCGTTTAACGTTTTAACGCACATTGGATTTCTTTGCTTAGTTTTTATTATATTCATTGAACTAAATATTCGCTCTACTTCTGCATTACTTATAGGCAAAACAAGAAAACTAAAAACTAGGTTGCAAAGGTCACACCACTACCAACCCAACAACCCACCGGTGTGCTTTTTGCATATACCTCTTGCTTTTTAGTATTTTCTGTGAACTAAAAGCCCAAACATGTACAAATAAACAAACACACATATATACATGTGTACATTAGACCGTATCACAAAAAAAAATATCAATTTTTTCCAATTGATTTTGTAATTTGCTATGAGGGTATTTCAGGGTGTAAACATTTTTTGTCGGCCCCGTAAAAACAGCTAAATCGGGTCTTATAACTTCTTTATTTAATAGCCGATTTCTATAACTGACATACCATTATAATTATAATAGTTTTTCTGAACACAGCACACTGTAATCAAAATTAAGAGGCTCAAAATCTATATTTATATTGACTATATACGTACATATCTTAGCCACACTTCAGCCAATTTAAGTCCCGAAATTCATCAAAGTTGTAAAACGACAATTTTCTAATTTGATGTGTCTACAAAATGCAATTGATTTTTAACAATTTTTTTTTTCTGACGAGTGTACAAAGTTACCATATTCGACAATTTTTTTTGTATGGAAGAAAACAATAGCACCGCGGAAATAGAAAATTACCAAAAACCAACGCGAATCTTAACCAAAGCTGAATGCTTATGAGATTTTCTAAAAATTATGAATAACAAATTTTTTGTTTTTGTGAAAAAGTTACCATATTCGACAATTTTTTTTGTATGGAAGAAAATAATATCACCGTCGGAAAAAGAAAATTACAAAAAACCAACGCGCATTCGTAACCAAAGCTGAATGCTTATGAATTTTTCCAAAAATTATGAATAAGAATTTTTTTTGTTTTTGTGAAAAAGTTACCATATTCGACAATTTTTTTTTTGTATGGAAGAAA
>NW_016170961.1:11415-15082 GCF_001687245.7 Rhagoletis zephyria
ATAATATCACCGTCGGAAAAAGAAAATTACCAAAAACCAACGCGAATTCTTAACCAAAGCTGAATGCTTATGAATTTTTCCAAAAATCATGAATAAGAAATTTTTTGTTTGTGTGAAAATTTTTTGAATTCTTATATTATTTATGTGTGAGTTTTTAAGGTTTTTTTGGCCTATATATCGTGATGCGGTCTAATGTGCATACATAGATACATATGTAGGCAAACAGAATATGCCTTCACATGTGCTACACGTTTTGGGCCCTAACCACCAGCGTGGTGTTGTATTGTTTAGCTTCATAGGTTCTTAATGATGCCGCCGCTTCATGCTGTAAGTTCCCATTCGGTTTGAGCAGCAGCAGTAGCTCATCGTAGTAGCAGTCGTACTTTTTCAGTGAATACGTTTAGTTGTTAAACGGTCGGTTGATATTCAACGGATCAACGTAGACAAGTTCACGCGGCTATTGTACAAATAAATGGGATTTTTAATGGGATTTGCGCCAATAAAAACGCAGTGCGGATAGTCGAACATCTCAAATTGCGGTAGTGATTTATTTTGGTACAGTCGAATTTTTGATGCTACCTCGCATACGGTTTCTGACATCTCCTTTTATGGCGCGAAAGTGCTGAAAGCCGAAAACCTTTGCTGTTGAGCAGCTGCAATGAAAGACAATTGAAAAAGGTATTGCGATTTGCTTAAGTGTGTGTTCAAGTTTACAGCTTGGTGGATAATAAAAAAAAAATATTGTTGGATATTATTAAAAGTACATAATTTGAACATGGATTTGAGTGCCCTATTTACACTTGGAGGGAAAAAAAAATTTAAAAAAAAAGTGTAAGTTTCTAAGGTGGTGCTCCTCACCTTAATGTGGGAACGTCTGAGATAAGCATGCTTTACTTGATCGACTGTACTACAATACTCTGCACTGTAAAGTCGACATGTTATCAGGCAACCCAAAGACTGTTTATTATCTTGTGGTATGCAAAAATTTATAGTTCCTCGTAATTGTTCACTCGGAAGTTTTTTTTAAGATTGGGTGTTCCTTCAAGCTAATATCATTTATCAGTAAAAAAATCAAAGATTCCAAAAAGACCGTATTTTTTATGCAGTTCAAACTAATTCGTTGATAAGTTTTTCTTATTTGGAAGAAAACACAAATGTTATACTTATTTAATACCGACTATGTGGGATTTTCATAAAAATTCGACTAAACTTTGGGCCTATCAGTCTTATCCCTCGTTAGTTTCTGATAACAAATACTTGTTTGTTTGAAAACTAGAGGTTGAGATAATGAATGTAAGACCTGAATTTCCTGAATGTAAGTCTGCACTCTCCGAAGAGCTAATTGATTTTTTATGAAACCATTTGTCAAAGCGGAAGCTTGCTACTGCCTACCGACCACTTTTAGAACAAGTAATTTTTAACAAAAAAAAAAAACCGACTTAAAAAATATATACATATATATATATATCTATATATTTCATGATTCAATGATCGGATCTAAACCAAATTAGTATGGGACCACCTCTTAGACACTACCTTTCCGTCGCAAAATATCGAAATCGGTTGACGTGGTCCAAAGTTATGCGGTAAAATTAATAAAAAAATAAATAAATAAATAAAAATAATAATAAAATATTCCGACGAACTGATAACCTCCTCCTTTTTTGAAAGTCGGTTAAAAAGGAACTTGTTTGAATATTGGTCGGACAAAGAATGGAAACTTGGACCTACCGCGCTTAAGGCGGTCAATTCTGAAGCTCCTATTTTTAATTTCACGTAACCTCCAAAATATGAGCAACGCAACCTACATAGTGATCTATTGTGTCCTATACACTTCACAATAAAGAGTGCGCTTGAAAAAATTCCCTATCATATCGCTAATTGCGAAATGAAAAAACAAAACCGACTTCAGTTCTCATATAAAAGTTTAAGATTACCGTTAAGTTCTTCATGATCCGATGATCGGATTTAAACCAAATTAATATGGGACCACCTCTGAGGTAAGACCTTTCCTTTACAAAAAAGATTTATAGAAATCCGTTAACGTGATCCAAAGTTATGCGGTAACATACATAAAAAAAAATAAAAATATTTCCACGAATTGATAATCCGTCTCCTTTTTGTGAAGTCGGTTAAAAATGAAGATCATAAAATAACTGTGTTTTAATTAAAATTTTAATTACAATTATATTTAAACTTTTTTCATTTTTATCAAAAAAAAATTTATTTCTTAACTTTTCTGACAACCCTTCCCTTTTTTGATATTATTCGATACTTTTCGAGTTTCTGAACAACATGTTTTGCGAAAATTTTTAGCATTTTTTGGCTACTTTCTTTGTTGACTTTATTTCTCTTTTGAACAACACGCAATGTCTTTCAATTAGCCTTAGCTCTGGATAGTTCGGCGGATTTGTTTCTTGGTTTACCAAAAGCACATTGCGCTTTGAGTACTATTCCAATGCCAATTTCGCAGTATTGACAAAAAGCTAGGTCCTTCCAAAAGAAATCGGAAATCTCATGCTGTCTAATATATGTGTGTGAGTTTATTGTTTTCGTCTTTACAAAAATTCGCAGCTGCTTTTTTACGAAGGAATTCAAAAAAAAATAAAAATTGTGCCAGTAATCGTTCTCGAGCCTTATTAAATAGCAGTCACGCATCGCTTTACATTTATCTAATATGGGCACTTTTTATTGCCAGAAAAACTTATATATATGGCAACGCCGTACACGAAATAGTCACTTCTTCATTTTTGTATTTCGCTTTGTCATCTAATATTTAGTAATCAATATGCAAACTTAAGGCTCAGAATAGAATATCACACCTGCTTCAAACCGGCTTTTGTTTTTGAGCTACTAAAATCGCAGCAATTGCAATTAGTACAACTTTTGTTTTCATAAGATATTCTTACATGCTGACTATCTGAGTGGATATGCAAATTTTGTGAATTACTCATTTAAATTCGCTAAATAACTTTTTTACACATTATAAATATGCATTTGTTTACTGTACGTATATGTAAGTACATACATACTACATACACACATACTCGTGCGCTGCCTACCATATGGCTTCCAAGTTGAAGCATTAGGCATCATAAACTTACAATTTAGCTTTCAACGACTTTTTTCATATCAAACATACAAATATTACATACATACATATGTAACTTGATATTACTTCTGATACAAAAGGGTATAGCGGGCGAAAAATCGAGAGATTTACTTAGAGATTTCTCATTGCTTTATGTGTAAATTCTCATTGGTTGGCAAAAGACTTTGTTGTTGATTAGTCCTCAATCAATATTATGGCTCCATTGAAAATGTCACGATACATTTCCCTCAAATTCGATTCAAACTACCATTATCTTATACGTACCTCACTACCATATTGTTATACGTATGGATTCCAATTACCAATTGCCCTTAATTCATGTTCAGTTGCACATTTGAAATATGTGGCAACCCTCCTCTATGTGATTTATAAATGAAGTCCTTCTTTGAACCATTTTGATTGGTACACATAATGTAATAATGCATTGAACTTATTACACAATTTGATTTTGACTTTTACAACAACAAAATATTAACGTTCAAACATTTTGTATATTATATATGTATATACATTATAACGGGTGATTTTTTTGAGGTTAGGATTTTCATGCATTAG
>NW_016170962.1:0-15082 GCF_001687245.7 Rhagoletis zephyria
TTACATTTTTCTGCACCACCCTAGCGTACATAGGCGTACACGGAGTCTTCGAACAAGTATACTCTCAGAAATGTATATGTATACATAAGTAAAAGCGCATTAGGGTGATCCACGAATATACAGGAAAGTCAACTTTTTGGAATTTTCAGCTGTCATCCACTAGGGGCCTGGAAGTTTTCCATATATTTTACAACATTTTTTTTTTTAACTTGCTATATAGCTATGTTTGTATGTAGACGCGTTTGTTTGGGTAAAATCTTGAAATCAATTTTTAGGCACCTTCCCGATGAGCTGGAGACTTGAAACTTCAAACTTAGCTCCGAACCGGATGAGAACACAATATGAAGCATGACTTTATCCGCTAGGTGGTGCCAGAGTCGAGATATTTTAGGAACCCGTAGTTAAAGTCCCATTTGGTTTATATTTGGAAAATATATTATCTACATGGAAGGAAATAACACAACAAAAATATTGCCGCTAAGTGGCGTGGGAGTCCAAATTGTTTGAAAACCCTTCATCAATGGTCAGATGAAGTTGAGATGCATTTATAACACACAAATATTACATACATGAAAAGGAATAACGCGCAAAAAATGTTACCGATAGATGGCGTAGAAGTCGAGATATTTGGAAAATCCGTATTTACGGTCCAATTTGGTTCATGTTTAGAAATCTTGTTTTAAAACTGTTACTGTTAACTATTAATCAATTTGTTGGGATAAATTAGTATTTTAAAATTAAAATTTAAACAAATAAGAATAAATACATATGTTAAGTTAAAACTTAAACGAATAAACAAAAATTTTTTATTTTAAGATTTCTGAAAATTTATTTTCCCCGTGTAAAATACAAGGAAAACTTCAAAGCCGATTTAAAAAAAAAAAGTATTTTTGGACCAGCCTAATGCACGTGCACATACCTCTGTATATGTACGTCTGTATATTCAGTTGCAGTTGTTATGCTGTCACTGGTGTGATGAAAAAAATATGTATAAAAAAATGTAATTTTGCCTGCGGCATAATTGCCTTATTATTACAGGTACAACTGAGACTACTTCGTATACAGGATGTGAATAACAGGAAAGTTGTCGTCAACTTTTAACGACCATCCATGTCAGAGTATGACATGTAATGGCGAGGCAAGTGGACATGTTATAGAAACATATACACATACTTACATGCAAACTGACATATGCATATGTACACTGCCGATCAAAACTGAGGGAATGGTGATTTTTGTTAAACATTTTCGTGGCTTTTTAGGCAAAATTTTTTTTTGTTATTTTTTTTTATATAAATATGGTTCAAGCTTTAACCAAATACTCATAGGCCAAATTTTTAAGATTTATACAGAATTAAGAAAAATTCAAAACATTTGCATAAAAATTTTGAAATTTCTGATATGAATTTTTGTAAATTTTTGGGTATGCTGTTACATGTCCTACAAAGTTTTAGAAAAACAAGTTAAGTTTAAATCGGCTGGAGAATCTCCTTGATTTTTAATACGTTTTTGTGTTTTTTTTTGTTAGCTGCTTTTGGTTTTTTCCTTTTATATATATAACAAGTGCAATTTATAAAAACTAGCGTTGTTTTTTAAATTTTTATTTTCCGTGCTTTATTCTACAAGAAATTCATGTTTATATGAATAAGAATGCAAAAAGCCGTTAGCAAAAAAAAAATTAAAAACCAACCCGATTTTTTAGCCATTTAAAAGGTGCACTTGTTTTATTATAATTTCTTATGCCATATAACTGCCAACCGAAAAATTAAAAAAACATCATATTTAAAATTTCCACATTTTGATGAAAATTTGTTGAATTTTTCTAAATTCTGTATAAAGCCTAATAGTCTCACTTATGTGGGTTCGGTTAATGAAATAACAAACTAACATTATTTTAATAAAAAAAAATAAAAATTTAACTAGAAAAACACGGCAAATATTTAACAAAAATCACCATGGAAATAATAAAAAAAAATTTTACTAGAAAAACACGGCAAATATTTAACAAAAATCACCATGGACTCACTTTTGATTGTCAGTGTCTATATAATACATACCTGCGTATAAATATTGATATGTACATTGCTTGCGAACTAGTATCTGTTTGCTTTAGCTTATTTCATAAATTGTAATTCATTAGCTGACATTCGCCTGCCAAGGTTTAATTAATTTTCTATGCATGGGATTATTGTCAATAAGAGCAAGAGTTTCATATACATAAGTACTAACATAAATATACATTAGACCGCACCAAAATAAAAAGTTCGCCATATACCTTCGAATTTAAAGTAATTTTGCAAATCAAAAAAGTATTCGCATTTTTAATTTTTCGTCATTTCGTCAGTCAGCTCAGCGTGGTATACCGATGTTCTTGTCTCGAGGAGAAATGTTTTTTATTATAAAGTTCATTGACCTTAAGTAACCCCTTCAAGTGCTTGGCCACCAGATCTCAGTTCTTATCACCCTAACGTACCACACACAGTAAATTACAGCTCACCAAAAATCATATGCTTGCACTAAGTAAATATTTCGGTCATTCCCGTAAAAAAAAAAATTATTGCCGAATGTAGATGTCGCCGGAAGAATAAAATTTTTTTGCTCGAAATTGCTTTGTGTACGGCGAACTTTTTTGTTTGCTTTCAAAGTGGTATGGTCTAATATAAATACATATAAATACTTACTATGATTTGATATTCAACTATCAGATTGTAAACATATTCGGATTCTAACTTTATTTATTAATAATAACTTCGTAAATACAGTTTGCGAAGTTCTATTTTGCTTATAATTTTCGTTACTTTAACCTACCTCCTACCAGTTTTCGAGATGCATTTTTTGCAGGTTTGAAATGAATTGCTAGTTCTTTATGTGGCATAGCCATCAGAACTTTTGTTCGTTAAAGTACTTGATAAATTCTTACATGTTTGGCACGCAACAGTTCATCGTTGAAATTAAATCTCTTCCTGCTTGACCGCACAAGATTTTTGGGACTGGTCTGTTATTTCGTAATACTCTAGGTCACTTTTCTGGCTAGTTTAGTCTTTCTGGCTATTACTAATCATGTTAGTTTGTCACTGAACCCAAGGCTTGCAATGGTTTCCACACGCAGGATATTTTAGAAGTTCTTAAATAAAAATTAAAAAAAAACGACCCAATCCTAATTGCAGCGTAGTGCAATTTCATGCGTATACATTTTGGTAAGTGTATATTTTTTTGTTTCCTGGCATGCATTAAAATACATATCTCCGACGCTATTTGACCATTCTTCGAACATTCACCGCCCTTTCTTAATTTTTTCAGTTTATCGATTAAACAAAAATACGTAGCTTGTTACACGAATTTACGTTTGTCAGCTGTGGCCTTCGGAAGGACCAATAAAGAATTCCAATAGTATGGGTACGTACGTGTGCGTGGATTGTGTGCAATTTCGTACGAGTTTATTGTTGCATACTTTTAGGCGATACACCATTAAAGATCTTATGGCAGTGTTTCGCTGTGAAAATGAGTAGGCGTCTGTACCGGATATATGGTCAGTCATATAAAATTTTTTTTTTTTTTCTTATATAGTCGTTTTTCGAGTCTGGTTAATACCAAGTATAGCCCATGGGTTCCTAGTCGAATGATGTTTTCGCCAAAGCTTCATGTTGAAGCCAACGCATTTTTTTTCATTTTATACGCTACGTTGAGAGAGGGTTTTATTTTCAAAATGCCACCGAGCTCAAAGTAGTCCCTGCGAAAACTATACTACGCTTGATATCCAGGTGGTTCTTATTGGTTGTATTAAATTAATTACCCGGTTTGAAACAAAACTCGATTTTTGACAGGCGCTGGTCAGATTTGCTTGCTTTTCCGCCTAGCGCCCAACAAGAAAAAACTATCGAGGCGCTAGAAACAAAAGAAACGCTCGCTCTAAGCAGCCACAGTCCACTGATTCTGGACAGCTTCCGTCTAATGAACAGTCAAATTACTAATCACAATTCTCGTAAAGTCCCTAATTTACCATTGTATCACAGCGACTTGCCAGAACTTATCCTGGTGGTGACAATGAAATCAATATCAGGAATACCTAGCCAGAACCAGGATAAGTTAGATGCCGAGTCAAGTCCGAGAACTAAGAGCCATCACTTTTTATTCAAGTGATTCTCTTCAGCTGCAGAAATGAAAATCTCTGATAAGTTCTGGTATGCTGCAGCCAGTCTAACCTCTGAAAGTTTAACTTCGGACAAAATACCCCGTGTTGTGATGGTTTATTATTGTATGGCTGTCACTTTCCAGATCTTGTCCTGGCGCACAGTGGATGAGCTCCGTATGAAATGTGGCAAAAGGTAGTAAATGTATTCCGATTTTGCTGAAAATTGTAACGTTGTATGAAAAATGGTTGAATTTAGCGGACCTAGTAAATTTTAACCGATTTCAATGCAATTCGATTTGTAACTTAGCTTAACCTAGGAAGACGTAAATATGAAAGAAGGGAACATTTTGGTAAGTTTTTTAGAAATTGCATACAAAGATCTGGCAAGCTTGTGCTGGATTCGTGGCATTTTTTTTCAAAGTGTAATAATTTGAATCAGCTCTGAGTTTGTTAAATAGCAATAGTGACGCACATCCGTACTGGGATCCGGGTCACATCGGTGTCAAGGGCAACGAAGAGGCTGACAGGCTAGCCAATAAGGGTGCTTTGTCGGGAACTATGCTGATAGAGGAAGTGCCGGTTTACCTCCAAGCGACTAAACGGGAACTCTCTCTGTCCATAATCCGGAAAGCGCAGAAGGCGTGGAGCAAAACGTAAGGCTGCAAGGTGTCCAGGGTTACGTGCAGAGCGTATGACATGAAGCTCACTAAGTTTCTCCTTTCTCTCAAGAGGGGGGACGCTAGACTACTAGTGGGTGTACTAACTGGTCATTGCCTGCTGGCATCCCACGCCTATAAACTGTCTCTGTGAAACGATAAGATCTGTAGAAGATGTAGAACGCAGCAGGAGACTGTGGTGCATTTCCTCTGCGAGTGTCCTGGCCTTAGTAGATTGTGGGTTAGTCTACTGAGCAGGTTTTCTATCTAATCTGGAAGTCACGACCAAGGTAGGCTATAACAAATTGTTCCAGTTTGCCAACAGGACTGCGATGTTCTTCAACATTGCTTCTGGTACGTAGTGATTAGCTGTCCAAAGTGGTCGTATCTTATCTGGTGACGCTATGGACCATAATAATGGTCTCTGCGAAGCCACGTAGTGGCTGGTCAGCATATCTAACCTAACCTAATAATTTGTAAAAAAAAATAACACCCACACACAAAAGAAAAGTGGTGTGTGGTTAACCAGACCCACCTACCCGCTGAATCCGAATCTGAGGTCCGTTTGACGTTTGACTCGTACACCCTCAGAATTTCGAGAAAATTGTAAAATTTTCGAAAAAAAAATATAAAAAATTCTTAAGTCCGTGTTAGTGCAGAATTATTCTCGCAGTCATTCGTTGTTGTTAGCAAATCAAAGGTCAGTACCTCTGCTTACTCAAAATAGAAAAAAAACTCAACTTCGGTTCCTTTATACTCTGAATACTACTAAAACTTGTAGCATTGCTTCTCTTTGAGTGGCAAAATTCTTTTACCTCGCTTTGATTTCCGTTTCCTACTTCAAATCGATTTCGTGCACAATTTTTTATGCCTTTCGTATTTCGCGTTAATTCTTTTTACTGTTCGTACGCGAAAAGCTACAAAATAATAGCTAAAATAAAACAGCAAACATCCAGTCAGGGGAAGTTTAAAATGACGGCCTACTCTGCGAGCTGTTAGCAGCTGCGGCTTGTAAATATTTCCACCATTTCAAAGAGATAAGATCATTTCAAGCGCCTTTCTTTTTCGTTTTTTTTTAATGTAAATTCATACAGTGGAAATCTGGCTGCCTACCAACGAAATGTATTTCATTCACGCCAGCTGCTCTCTTGCTCATATTTTATACGAAAATTCCGTTGCATACGAACTGCCTTTATTTGAAATATTGTATTTGTATGGCGGACGTGGCCAGCAACCGACCGTAAAAAAGAAAAAGAACCTTACCAACTGCGCAAAATTAACAGACCAGCAGACCACTCATCTAACCGGTAAAAACACTCGAGCGTCCCATCAAATTTTACATTCAACCAATTTACCACCTAAACATCCATATCCGCTTATGACACCGCGCGTACCCTTTCCACCTCTCTCTCTCTATCTCTGTGCTCCCCACGTAAAACCACATTCATTTGCAGCGCTCATTTGTAACCGCTGACCACACCCATTCGTACCCGCATCATTACAACCTTGACCCTCATCTCCACCCTTCGCTAAGCTTGCCATTAATTTTGCTGCTATTCCGCTGGTTCCCTTTTCAATTTTCCTGCTCTTTATGATCCGTTGAGTTTAATGCTTTATTCAGACAAAAACACAATATACAACTTACACGTCGATTTCGCTCCTAAAAATGTGAATGTATTTCGAAATGATGTCCGTTGTGTAATAATATTGTGCTAATTAATTAAGAGCTTCAGCGGTGAATGCTGTTAGGCTATAACACGAAAATATACTTTCCTACTTACATATATTCTATATTTGTGTAAAAATGTGGTATATATGTATGTATGTACATATGTAACAGTGGCATTTGTTGGTGGCACGTTTAGTTGTAACACTGGTTGCGGCTGAGGAAATGCTGGTTAATTGAGTTATTTCACGTCAAAAGAAATTATTGCTGACTTGACATTTGTACTATACATATGTATGTAATTAGGTTTATTTGGAATGAAATTATTATACACCTAATTTAATTTGATAGAACAACAAAAATAGAATTGAGTAAAAACAGAGTACATAAATGCAAAAAATGTAACATTACAGGAATGTAATAATGAACTAGTCGTTATGGCTAATTAGTAACCACTAATGTTGGTTTCCATAAAAACGAAATAATTTAAGCTAGTATAGTAAGTTGAAAAAGAGAAACAAGATGACAGAAAGAAAGCAGACTCAAATTTCTGTTAGAAGATAAGCCGGCAAGCAAATTGTTTTGATATCGGCTCAAGTTCTTGCTAAGAGGGATGAGCAACTAATGAAAGACATCCAAAGTACGCTCTTATGCAGGGGTACCTAAACTTGGCCACGATTTGGTCTGCTACATAGCTGCATACTGGCTATTAATCCTGGAAAAACGGTGTTTGTATTTTTCACTAGGAGATATAAGGTGCCTAATGTGCAGCTTCCCTAGATAGGTGGCGTTTCACTCATACTCTCTGATAGGGTCAAATTCTTGTGCATGATACTTAAGAGGAAGTTATCTTGGAAGCTAATATTGAGGAACGGGTCAAAAAACGCATGAGTGCGTCTATACTGCTTTAAAAACCCCATGGTGAAGAGGTTTGGACTCTATACAGAGGTAACATATTGGCTATATGAGACTATAATCAAGACACTTATGTTATAGGTGGTCATTGCCTGATAGACGGAGTAGAGCCCTCCGACCACTCCCACTCTAAGCCTTAGCGCTGTGTTCAGTTTCACACCTACTGACATTACTGGTAAAGTTGACGCAGTTCGTTCCGCTATTAGGCTAAGGCGAAGCGCATAGTATAGCGGCGAGCAAAGAGAATGAGCAAAAACTCGATTTAAAAACGTTCATGGGAGCGCACGTAGTGAAGAGCAAAGCGTACATATGTACAAGTTTGTAAACGATGCATTTCTCGATGCTTTGCTTATCTCTTTGCTCGCCGCCACACTATGCGTTTAGCTTTAGAAGCTGTGGATTGTTCATCAACTTGGCGTACAAGCGCCCAGACGTTCCTAAAACTTCGATTTTTTATCGGAAGAAATGAATCGTAGCCTCCCGAGGCTAGCACCGAACGGATCTTTGTCTACATATATCCGAAAGTAGATGTCAAACAAATATCTTTATGGATGGATCGAAACTGGATGGATGGTAGAGTTGGAGGGGGTATATTCTGTCATTGAAAATTGTAGGTCTGACGAATCGGCTAGGTAGGCTACGATTGAGGTCATCTCCATGGACAGGGAGAACATATGAGTTCTTTTGGTCATTTGTAAACAACTCATAGATCACGGAGTTGACTTAGCGAGCGCTGGGAAAAAGCGCCGACATGGCAAGTTGGAAAGTGTGTCTGGCCGGTGGTCGACCGCTGGCTAAGTGCCAGCTTTCTATTCTTACAGGTGTTCGAGTAAACATCATTAAAAACCTCTACTATCGCAGCTGTTTGGCGTACGAGCTAGAATACGGCTAGCTACGGCTTTCACTGGACTAAGGTTTAAAAATCTTGGCTTCTATTCCTTCAATATGCTGCTGCAAGGGGAAGTTTATTTTAATCACCTAGCGCTACTTGACAAAGGGGAAGGATGATATGGTGTGACCACTTCTCAATGATACGGAGGCGGTTTTAACGAATAAACGCCCAAATCAATGGGATGCATGCATAAAAGATGTGCTTAGGATTCGACAGACAAATTATTCAGTACAAACTGTTGAACTAAAACTTACTCTATCAGAATAAAAAATTAGTACAAGAACTTAGCTTGCGGTTTCGTTAGTTCAAAGTAGAAATATCCTAACTGAGGTGTTCGATACTAAAAGAGGTTTTGGACAAGGCGAGCCACTTAGGGGAGAGTTCTTTAATTTGTTATTGGTGAATGTAATTATGCACTGCACATCTGCATAGCAACTATTTGATATCCCAAACCTTGATTATGAATTAAATTTCCTTCAATCATAATTGGCCTCTTCCATTTTCAGCACACCTACCACGTAAACAATATTTTTGTTGTCATTGTTGTTGTTGCTGGGTATGTTGTCTACTAGTATAAAATTCCGACAGTAATTGGGTTTTAGCTACTTCAAAGTATTCAGCGTTGTGCACAACATTAATCCACCCATACCGATTCATTAGCCACAGCAAGCGTGAAATGTAACGTATACGCACTGTTGGCACTGGCCATAGCAACAGACGTACAAAATTGTAAAGCAGCTGAAGTAAAACCCATTTTCCACACAATACGGTAGCGCTTTGGCAGTGTTTTCTTCTTGAAATCTCGACTGTCGAGCAACCCAACCTATTACTATGACAGCGCTACAGCGTGGGAGAGTGGAGATTTTCAATGAATGCCAGCGGCTTCAAAGTGCAGGAGGCGAAGGAAACCATATTGCGAAGATAAGAATAGAAGGAATGACATGGATGATGAAGAAATGAAATTAAAATTGCTGGCATGAAATATGCTTTCGTTATGGACGATGGCCGTTGGCCACACTGGGTAGATTATCTGTTACGAGCTGTCAATCAGACTGCATATCCGCATGTAGAATTGTGAATTCCTTTAATGTATGTGTGTGTGTGTGTGTGTATGAGTGTTCAAAAGTAATCAAAACTGTGCGGCCAATCGCAAGTAGGTACTTGTAGTTGGTGGACAGTTGCCACTTTATTTCCTCTAACCACTATTCAGCCGCCCGCTTGGCTAGCTGTCTGTCTCTTAATTTACGCCTCACTTATTGTTCCGTAAGCGTGCATTTGTGTCAATTTCGATTTGAGTTGAGCGCAAATATGGAGAAAACTGACTAGTCACAGTAAGCGAATAAACCTTATGCAATTTCACATTTCACCGCCGTTATTACATTAAAGTGTGATTACCGTTTAGGGAATCCGTAGACTACTGCAAATACCGGATTATCGCACAACGCCTTGCACTTTAATTGTTCAGCGCCCGCATTTATGGCTTTGCCTCCGCAGTTTACTGCCACTTTGGAACTTTTGGAAATGCATGCAGTGGCATCAGGTGTGCTTTCAACTTTCGCCAAAGCTCGGCAGAAATTACATTATCACGTAGCGCTGCGCTAGTTGCGCGATGTGCAACATTGTGGCGACGGCATTCAAATTTCACATGGAGCGAATGTTTATTCACGGGTTGGCGCTTGAATGAAAGAGTTGATTAACTGTGTGATGAGGTGCCATAGAATCTGAATTTTCGCTAGTGAAATTTTGTTTTAAATATGCAAACATAAAATCACTATACAGCCACTATTTATATATCCATTTTAGGAAGCTTCTCTTAGATTTTCTATAACTGGGGACATCAGTGAGTCAGTTACTGCGCCGAGTTCAGGTCGGTTAAACATTTTCAAAAGTACTTGTTGAAGAAGTGGGTGCAGGTTTTGGTTAGTTTGGGACAGTGGCAGAGATAATATTGGATGCTCCTCCTCCTCGTATCGTTGGTTGAGCAGCACAACCCTTTTCCGTGCGTTCCCATCCGGCAGTGAGCGCTTCCTAACCCGACCACAAACCTGAGCTAGCCTGGTAATATGGCAGGCGGTTTCGAAATCCCGCCTGGTATTTACCTCTCCGATGAGTTTAGCCTTTAATCTGTGCGTTCCAGGAGGCTTCTTGAAGATAATTAAATTCAGATATTTCCGTCCCTCTATTTTCAAGCTCGTCGGCTATAAAATTCCCAGGAATCCCCTGGAATCAGTTTGAGGCCAGCAGGTTGAGGATCCTTCTGTATTCTATGGCTAACTTGGACGTTGCTCTGTTAGATTTAAGAGCTTTAGTAGCCGTACGGCTGGCAGAATAAATACTGATAGGCTGCCTTTGTGGGGCGTAGGATCTGGGCCACACAACAGCCGCCTTTACGGCGTTTAGCTCTGCTTGAAAAACGATAAAAAATTAAGTTTCCAAGACCTTTACATGCCCGCAGCTGAGGTCTCTTCACAGCTGGATCGTATTTAACCTGGCCACACTACAGCCGGCCCTGTGTTTTGCGTAGAGATCCACCGGTGGAAGATTTAAGATTATTTTCAGATAATTGGTGGGTTTAGCGGGTAGCAACTCCGTGACGAGCATGGAAGCCGTACGCAGTGTCCGTTCCACCGTCTCTCTGGATATGGTATTGTTTAGCGCGGGTCAACATAGACGATGATGGGTCTTATCACCGCTGTGAATTTGTTTACCATTTTTGCCCTATAGCCGTCTTACCTGCATATAAGGCGGTATGGGATTTCCTGGAGCGGTTTTCAATGTATCACATCCAGCCTAGTGGCTTGTCTAGAATAATTCCAAGTTATTAGACTTCAGTTGAGAGAGGTTTAAGGAGAGATGTTTGAATAGAGGTAATCTACACTTCTTGGTGAAGTCCACCATCCCGGTTTTGGTAGGATTTCCGCTAAATCTATATTCCCCGTACCAGCTGGGATAAATACTCGTGTTACCAGGTTTTCTGTTTCGTCTTCACAGGAAGAAGCGCCGGTCTTGAAATTGTTTGCACGCTGCCGTATTTTTTGGCTGTCAGCATTTCAAGTTCTTAGCACACAAATCTTTCTGCGTATCGTTTTTACCTCTGTAATATACAATACATACAAATGTCTTTTATCAAGCGTTTGATTAATTGGCAAGCGGGGAAAGTAAATTTAATAAAGAATTTCCATTATGATACAAACTTTTCTCGAAGATTTTTGTTTATATCCGTTTCTGGAAACCTTCTGCCATTAGAACTGAATTGTTGGCAAGAAAAATAAAAACTTTCATTGAGTTACATACATAAAATCTATGCATCTAATAAAATTGTACCAGGCAGATGTCTGTACATTATAGTAGATATTATTAGTATGTGTTTGTAGGCACATCACTCGAAAACTATTGCATGGGATTGAATTCAGTTTTCACCGCTGTATTTCTTGAGGTCTCACCTAAATAAAGAAAAGAATAAGAAAAATATAGAGTTGCCACCTATAGGAAAATCGCAGTTTAAGTAAATTTGAAAGGATAAAGCAAATATTGCCATATGTCTGTCAAAAAAGTGAGGTTTAAGAAAATTGCAGCCAAAAATATTTTTGTATAAGGTTGCCACCTATTTGAAAATTTTCATTTAGTTTAATAGATAAGATAAATTGCTATATGGGTATCAAACTAAACAGTTTTAGGAGAGTTCACTGCCAAAAACAATTATGAGAAGGGTTGCCACCTGTTTGAAAACTTGAAAATTTGTATTTAATTAATAACAATAATAGATTGGCGCTTACACTATGTGTAATGTTTGGCCGAGCTTCTCCTCAGATTCGTGGCGCGCGCCCTGATCATGACACACAATGCCGAGCGACCTACAGTTTTACGCTGACTCCGAACGGCGATAGTATTTTTATGAGAAGCTGTTTTTCATGGCAGAATAACACTCGGATGTTTGCCACTGCCTGTCGAGGGACGGCCGCTGTTAAAAAAAATACCTTTTTTCAATGTTTTTTTTGCTGTATTGCTTTGACCGGGGCTTGAACCCAGGCGCTGCGGCGTGGAAGCACGCACTGCTTACCACTACACCATAGCGGTCGGAATTTTAATAAATTAAATTGTTAAAATAAATATTAAATCGAAAATATTTTAGAAGCGGGTTGCCACCTGTTTGAAAACTTCAATTCAGTTAAATTGATAAGAAAGGGGTAATTTTGAATTAGTACGCCTTTGAAGAGTTATAAGGTTTTAAAATAAACTCTTAGCAGAAAGTCGATACTTTACTTTCCAAATACCTTCGAAAATATATTTACTAACATCCACATTCATACAAATAACGAATGCTTCATAAATCGAAAATTTGTATGAAAATCTTATTTCATAAAGCTTTTTAAAAAGTAAAAATAATTATCTTCCGTAGTTTGTTTTAAATCAGTCAAAGCTAAGAAAGCATTACACTTTACATACATTGTGCTGGCATGGATAATTGCATCTATTGAAAATGTAAAGCATGCCACTTGGGCGCAGTTCAGCTCAAAAGGGCCTTCACGCGCAATTTAATTGCATTTAATTACATATGTATATGAATGTATATGTAACTACATATTTACATACATACATACCTAGCCACATACATATGCGTGTAATACGAAAAAATTTACTTTCATACATATGTATGTACCCTTCTACCAGGCGGCAAACTCTTTAACACAAACAAACATACATCTGCCCACAATTTTTCACATGCATATTTATGTATGCCAGGGTGGTCATTAAAATATCGACGTTAAGGTTAACCCTTGGTTTGGTTCTACGTACAAAATGAAGTCAGCTACGAAAATTCAAAATAAACAAATTTAGGAGTCACTCCGGGATTTGAAAAAATTTTATTTTTTTTTTTTGAATCGCTAAATTCTAAAAATTTTTAACTTTCAACCATTTATAACACAGCGAGTTTATGAACTGATAAGTTTCAATAATATGTCAAATTTGTCAGATTCGAAGTCAAAAATTTTTCGAATTTTTCAAACCCTGGTAGCGACAACTAACAATTAGTTTAAAATTTTGAAATTCTCGTGGTGGTTGCTATTTGAGGACCACCCCAAGGCATGCAAGCGTACAAAATAATTGATATTCATGCTAGAAGCAAAAAATTAAAGAAAATATATATGTATATGTATATATTTAAATCCAAAGTGTGCTGCAGGCTTGCTTGCTCACCCGGCCATAAACCACTGCATATTTATTAGAACAAAATGGCTTATTAATGTGTTGAAGGAGGTCACCACTATCGGCATGGTTATGTGTACGTAAGACAGAAGGGGCGTGGTGATGCCGGCAGACATACAAAGCGAGACGAAAAAATGACACACAAAATGCGAAAATAAACAATTTGCCTTGACTTGAATAAATCGTAATATTTAGAGCCGCGCTTCCTCACTGCGCTGCCACTGCCGAAGTCAGCCTTTGTGCAGTGTGCTTGCCTCAATTTCTTTCACTATATACCGTTCCGCTGCTTTACTTCCTTCCTTCCCAACTTCCTTTGTGGTCAACGCATTGCTTGTGCCTATGGTTTTTTTTCTTTTTGCTCGTCTCTTGTGCTCATTTACTGTTTACATTTGCTTTTGTACGCATTGAGGAAAATTTCGAAAATTGTAGAAATTTCAAACAAACCTGCCGCAAATATTTACAAACTTACACTTTTATACCTACATGCATACCCACTGGGAAAATAGGTAAGCACCTTCCGAGGTAAGCCATGTTTTCTTTCAGTTTTTAGTACCAAAATTGTCATCATGGCTAATGTCATCTACTAGTAAAGGGCAAAATGAACACCTCCGAAGACACATTACGTTGTCAGTTGCAAAATAACGTGCAGCCGAAGTTATTTCCAAGCACCGAACTACTCCGAGCGACTGCTCTGCATTACACGTAACTTACTTTGTATAGCGGCTCAGAAGTATGTCTGATACCAAATGTACATTCTAAATTCCTACTTACATAAGGCGGCCATGCCTTTGTAAAAGTAAGGGACGTTCGGCAGGTAAATGGTAATGACTGCCAGGTGAAGAGTAAGTTGCTAATAAGGTATTATTACGTGCTCCTAATTCCCACTGGGTATATGTATCTACTTAATAGGTTTGTAAGTATTCATCATCTTCGTGCGCTTGCATGTCCTTATTTCATTCACAAGCCACTCAATCATGCTACATACATACATACATATGCGCTAGCTGCTTGCTGCTTGTCTATGCTGTTTATTTACAACCGACAAAATGGAAATTTTTGCCTTTTCGTTGCTATGGCATGTTGCTGCTTAACAACCAGCTCGTAAATTGCTGAATGTCATGTGTGAATTGTGGTGTAGCAACGGTGAACGGTGCTGAAAGGGGCGTGTTGCTGTTACCTACATACATACATAGTACTTATGATTGCCATGCAGGACAAGAGTTCATTTCCAAGCTGATAATTCACACACACACTCATGGTAAGCATGCGTAAATGCTTATGTTAACACTGTGTGCACGCGCACATTTTTCAAAGCATCGTTTTAGGCGTCGAATACATTTTTCATTTCTTAGGCGTGTCGCCTTTGCCGCCGGTGTGCTTGAGTAGGTCGTGCGTTCACTGTGATGGCAATAAAACTTGTGGTTAGTGTTCCTTTTAATACAGTTCTGGGTGTTGTTGTCGCTTTCACTGATATCTTTCATATTGTTGTAAACCAGGGCTTCGGAGCGGAGCGAGGCAAAGGAGCAAGGCGATAAGGAGCAAATGCTTTCGTCTGGAGCGGAGATGGTGCAAAGAGTTACAAAAATTCTTTTGCACCTTAACTACTTAAAGAA
>NW_016170963.1:0-15080 GCF_001687245.7 Rhagoletis zephyria
AATTTTTTTTGTTTTTGATTTTTTGGCTGCCCACAAACATTTGTCGTTGGTTGCTGTTGTGTTCGTAATTTAGTTGGCCCATTGTGTACCTACTCTAATTTGGCGCACGTACGGGTACTACACGCCCGTTTGTCAGCTTGCAGATGTTTATACATACATACATATGTACATACNTTATAGCTAGCCAGTCGGCTCGCCTCACTGCGTCTACGCAATTTTCCTATTTGCATATTAACGGCCACTTTATTTTTGCCATTTTTCGCCTCTATTAGCCTCACATTTCACTTGATTTAAATACATAAACACGTAGCATGTATTAGGGTGGTCCATAAAAATTTCTAAATTTTAATTTTATAATGGGCCCGTTTTTTTTTTACGTAAAAAAATAAAGACATCCACGAAAAGTACAAAGTTTTAAAATAATTTTTAGGTTTGAAAAAATTCAAATCACACATTGAAAACTATTCATTCTATATCTGTGAACTATTCATTCTATTCAAGAAATATTAAGCTTAAAAAGTCATTGGTTTAACGTTTTTTTTTCGGAATAGGCGGAACTGAATTTCTTCTTCTTTTAGGTTTATAACACTGGTTTACGAATGGTTATCTTGAAAAGTACCAATAAACTCATTTAGAGGAGACTTAGTATGGACTTCCTCAGCTCAAATGCATGGTTTTTTTTTTGTTTAATTTTTTTCTTTGGGCAGTTTTTCATATCATCGTATTTGTATGTGTTTTCGGGGTATGATTTCATTTTTGACTACGCTGACAAATGAAATAAATACCACTCAGCATTTCGTTGGAAAGACAATTAAAATACGAGTCAAACGATTTTCGATTATTTTATAATTTAAGTAATTTAATTTATTCAAATATTGGTAGTGGTGACCCCTGAAAATTATTTTAAAATTTTAAAAATTTTCGTGGATGCCTTAATTTTTTACGCAGAAAAAATTGAAGGGCTGCCTCATACAAAATTTAGATGTTGATATTTTTAAGAACCACCCTATTGTCTATGTATGGGTTGTGTTTTCGTTTGCAATTGGCAGAAATGTCAGTGAACTAGAAGTACATGCATACCTACACCGAATGCTGCAGATAAGTTGAGAAAGTTGAAAGGTGTTAAATATATAATTAAAATAAACGATAAAACAATAATCGGGAACTAGTTATTTATTTAGTGATGTGTTAAAAGTGAAAAATAAGAAACTTTAAGAACCGTGCACTGAATTCGAGTATGTATTAGGGCTGGGAGTTCTATTCTGATCTTTTGAATATTCGAATAAATGATTAAAAAATCAGATATTGGGATAACCAAAAAGATCGCGTATTAACCAGATATCTGGATTTTATCTGTATACACGAATATGCGAACCGACATACGGATAGTCCCAGCCCTATGTCCCAGCCGTATGTACTTATTTAAGCCCATACTGAAGAGACAGCGTTTGTGTCGGAGTACACTGTGCACCACAGTCAGATTGTGAAAGTTCAATGACATTTGAATTTGAGCCATGCTGGCTTGCTAAAATAGCTTTAAAAAGAATTTAGCATGCAATCACAACTAAATTAGGCAATCATCTGGCTAATTGTTCAGTTCAGTATCCCATTCGTTCTTTACTTACTTTATTGCTGATTCTTATTTTTTTTTTATGTGTTTACTTTATTTGTTTGCTTAAAGTTTGTATGTAAATACGTGAATAGCCATTTTTTTCTCATAGAAGATTTGAGTTTTCACCCGTTGAAATTACGAAATTTCATCAGTTTTATATATTTTGCCAACCAAGCGCTTGTGTTGACTTTAGAAGACTTGAATTTCATTAATTACTCAGAAATGCTTGATTACAAAATTTTATTCGTCTTTAAATAAATATTTAAATACTTACATAACTGAACATTTATTTTCTGTATTTGTTTATTAATTCAAGAACAAATTATGCTATGGATTTATAATCGTTTAAATTGCTTGAAACTCCTATCGAAGTCTTTGCACTATTCTATAAACTTGAGGATGGAAATACTGCGCACTAGCTAATCTCTTTTAAATCTGAACGATTTTCTTCCCAAGGCTTCCAACTTCTAATAGTAAAGGCGGAGGAGATGCATGAGCAAATTTTCCTCGGACTCACTTTTCATCTACTTTGGAAATCGAACCTTGCAAGTACAGGTACAGGTTGGCTATCACCAGATGGATGGTCGAAGAGGGACAACGGACTATACTTGGACCAAAATTCCAGAAAAGTCTACCAATTCGCACATACCCATACCATATTCCAGGCTGAAGTATTCTCAATCAAAGTCTGTGTGTTCGAGAATTTCTTCGTAGAAATGGGTATAGAATAAATACTATGTCGCATAGTCAATCAGAATTAAAGGAATGACATCAAGGCTTGCGGTCAATTGTAAAACTATTTCGAATAGAGTAACGCTGTGGTAGCTCCCTGAACATAAAGGGTTTGAGGGCAGCGAAAGGCCCGACTGTCTCGCATAACATCCCGAACATTTCTGCGGTACATCTAAGGGATGCACATTTTTCCTCAAAAAAACTGTGAGAAATGAGCTCATAAAGAACCAAGCCACATCATCTGCATAGGCCTCTCTGTAGGTACTGGTGCTATTAAATATACTGAGATATACTTGTCGTCGGCTGATTAAGTCCAAGAGACTTCATGACCAGGTTTAGCTATTTGTCTTTTGTTTATTTCATGTTTAATTTTTTTTAATTGTTTTATAAAAATTCATAAAACTTTAACAAGTACACCGAAAAATTTTAAACTTTTTATTCAGAACTTTTACGAAAATTTTAAGTATGCAGTTTTATAACCCATTAAATTTTAATAGACATTTTATTCCTTATAAAAGTAATTATCGAGCATACTTTTTATACTTATTAAAAATTAGCTCAATTTCCTGGCATTTTGAAATATGCACTTTAACCTATTTAAATTTAATGCGCTATAAAACTGCATACCCAAAAGTTTTTTAAAAATTTTGAATACAATTTTTTTTTTAAAATTCTGTATAAAATTTTTTTAAAAATTCTGAATAATTTTTTTTTAATTCTGAATAATAAATTTTTGGGTGTAGTTGTTAAAGTTTGTTGAATTTTTATAATTTTTGTACGCAGTTTTAATGTAGATTTAATGGCGCTGGTTATGTAATATGTATAAAAAAAAATTAAAAATGTTAAATAGAACTTAACTTAATCAGTAGTTCCTGCTCTGAGTTTAACGGACCTATGCACATTAGGGTTCGAACTTTTTTTTTGGTTTTTATAAAATTAATTATAAGAGATTATCGTTAATTTCTTCATGATCCAATGATCAGATTGACCACCTGTGAGGTAACACATTTACTTAAAAAAAAAGAATATGAATATGAATAGAAGTTATGCGGTAACATGCATAAAAAAAAAATATTCCGAAAAATTGATAACCTTCTCACTTTTGTGAAGTCGGTAAAAAAATTAAGATCATTTACTTTCTGACTTACATATATATACCTACATATATAATGAGGTTTCNCCTAAAGATATTTTGAAAACATCCATTTATTATTTTTGCCAACTATTTTCAACAAAGTTGACCATTTTGGTTGTTGCACACTGTTGCCAAACGCACGCAAATTGTCTATCAGCAAATTAAAGTATGTACTAAAAAATATACTGATATATGAACTTAAGTGTATCGAGCATATGCTGCTTGTTGTGGTTAATGCCGCAACACTTCCCAGCAAAAAACACGATTACCACAGAAACGAAAGTGGAAACGAGCTAGGCGATGGGAATCGCTTACCCTTTCGCTTCAACAAGGCCTTATTTTAACATAGGCATGTCATTGGAGGTAAGCTCTTACCCGCAGCATTACCTTCAAACGAAGGGAGAACGCATGGATAAACAGAATCCAGAGAAGCGAACAAAGAATGCCTTACAGAGAAACTAATGTAGAATGCTTAGATAAGTACATACTTATTTATATTAAATTGAAATCAGAAAATGTCTTAAAAGATTAAAATTAATTAAAATTTTTATAAATCAGCTTTTATACATACATATGTATTTTTTTAGGTATTTAGATTTTCTTAAAAATCGGTATGTACATACATGCATATTTAACTAAGCTTAAAATTATACTTCCTCACTCTTGTACTTCACTTCATTGACTGACTTCAACTTCGCGGCAAATTGAACAAAGCAAAACATGATTTTTATGCGAGACAATTTTCCACAGAAAGTAACGGTAGAAAAAGAATTTTTGGGTATTCATTCTATTTTTCAGCTGACTACGATGCAGCATTCTACTTTGCATTCTCCGAAATGAAGCAAAGAAGCGAAATAAAAAAAATATTGTAGGACATTCTACTTTGCATTCCCTGAAATGAAGCAAAGAAGCGAGACAAATAAAATATTGTAGGACATTCTACTTTGCATTTCCGGAAATGAAGCAAAGAAACGAATTAGAAAGAAATATTATAGGACATTCTACTTTGCATTCCCCGAAATCAAACAAAGAAGAGAAATAAATAAAATATTGTTGGACATTCTACTTAGCATTACCGGCAATGCCTAAAAGAAGCGGAAGAATTCGAAGGCATTATAACGCTATGCCTTCTAGAAGACGTTACCACTAAAAGCGATTACCGATTTTTTGCTGGGTTACGACAGTTCGATGACATTTGTTTTCAAATACAAATACGAGCTAGTTTATCATTTTTTGGTGGTTTCATTGTGCCTTAACTGTGGCTTTGCCAAACTAACTGTGTGCTATTTACATATATGTAAATGTGTTTTTTTTCTTATTCCTTACTTATAATTATTATAATAAATTTACTACAAGTACGCATGTGTCGCGACCCTGACAGCAAGTACAGTAAAAGGAACTGAGCACGCAAATTGTGGAAGGCAGATAAAAGTAGAAAAAAAAATAGAAATAATAAATAATAGTTTTAACTTAAACTAAGTGAGCGACAAATGCGCCTTTAGTTTTTGTTTTTCTTTCTTTTATTTCAACTTCTAACTTTAAACGCATTTACGGATATTTTATCTGTCGCTTAGCCAGCCGCTATCTGTGCTTCAAATACAGTTCGTTTTAATGTGTTTTGTGGACTTTCGCATTTATTTGGTAATTATTGTACATTAAGTTGCGAGTACAGTTGTCTGACAAATTTGTTTTCTAAGTACATATTTACATATAACTTTTTGTTTTGGACTAAAGCACTTTTAAAACATTTTTAAGTGACAACTTTACAATTTATCTGTGGCCCACACATTTATGTGCATACATACATATGTACATACATACATGCTTGCATACAAACATACATGAAGATATTATACATACATATGTATATATTCACTATGGGTAATTTGACTAATTTTTGTCACAAAAAAGTAGATTATCAAAAAAAAAAAATTTTTTTTTGTTATTTTGTGGCATATGAATTGCCACATTTTTGGAAAAAAAAGTTAACTCTCGACGACCGACTGATCTAAAAGGTGTCATTTAATAATTTGTGGTTGCAGGCTTTCTTTTATATTTATATTAAAGAAATTATGCCACTTAGCTATAAAAACTATTTATGGCAATTTAAAAAAAAAATATTGCCAAATAATATTAAATTCAATTGAAAATGTGAAAAGTTAAAGGGGTAGTACTTTGCAGCAAAAAAATTTTAAAAGGCCTTTTGTTTCCTCTTCTCATTGAGTTCTGCTCTCCAAATGGTAAATATGTAGTTCACTACTGGCACTATCAAGAATACGTACAAAAAGATCTTAAAAGTATTTACTTTTTTTCCTATATTTTTGTTACTTTTTTAGATAAGTATTAACTTGAATATGGTGGTTCGAAAATTGCTAAAAAAAAACATATCAGAAAATCTATTCCAATATTTCACTTCCAGACTACAATTTTGACCACCTGTCTTTAATTTTTTTACAAAACCATAGACACCGTTGTTTGATTTAAAGTTTTCTCTATCAAATACCGAGGACAAAAAAGTATTTTTTAAGTACGAAAAACTAGTTTTTCCCCACAAAAACTGATCAAATTGCCCATAGTCATATATGTATATTAGGGTGGGTCAAATTATTTACTAAATATTATGGTATTTTCTGATTCTATTGATACTTGTAGAAAGAGAAAGTGTAGAAGAAACCTTGGGTTGGAAATGAGTTTCGGGCCTGCGCATTTTTGAGTGAAAAAATTACTTTTTCACAATACTATTTTTTTCACCTTATTAACATTTTTTCACTTTAATTTACTAAAACTGAATGGACTACAATGAACTTCTCAAAATCTTTCTAAAAAATCCAACTAAAAAGCTTGAAATTCTTACCAAAGTTTGTTGATTTTTTTTCTACATAACTATTGCGCAAAGTTTGAAACTTGAATTTATATGATTTTTGATTAAGAGTAAACTTTATTTTCTTTTTTTTTCGTTATTCTTGTTTCCGACAGGGTTTGTATACGATGTATTTTGGAACGAGTTTCCGTAGTTTAGTTTTAAAACTGGCATGGAACGGAAAAAAAGTAAATTTTATTTGCTGGTAGGGACAAGGGTAAAATACAAACATTTCGCCTTTTTACTCCATCGGCCGAAGCAGCTCCAACCCAGCAAATAAAATTCATAGAAATTTGGCCCATAAAAAAATAAAGTTAATTTTACTTTTAAAAATGTGCAGGCTAAAAAATCATTTCCGAATTATAGTTTCTTCTATATTTTCGCTTCGAATTTCTATATAGAAACCGAATATACCATGCGATTTGTCGCAAAACTTTCTTCCGAACAATTTGACCCACCCTAATGCACATGTATCTGAATTATTGTATTTGTATGTAGCATTTAGTAACTTTTAGTCATTCCGATAGCTAATAGTTAATGATTACGATTTTCACTGCGTTCACCCAAAAAAAAAATAAAATCATATGTTTTCGCTCCCAAAATACATACAACTTAGTACATACGACTGGGCTCCTGCGAACTTCTGTCTGCCTGCCTGGCAAGGTGTGGGCGGGCGTCTTTCTGACAAATGCTATCGTTTGTTGGCTAGCTGCTGCTTTGCGACTGACTCTTATATGTACATACTTACATATTTGGAAACTTGTTGTTTTTTTTTCAGTTTTGGTTTATTGTGTTGGTGTGCATTCAAGTACTTTGGCGTTGATAATTGTGAGGTCAAGTGTCGTTGTGCTTAACTAAATAACTACTACATTTTATGCATAAATGGTTTTTGTAATATAAATTTCGAATTGTGACAAATAAGTTATGAGTTCGAAACTTTGTGTGGACATTTGGGAAACAATAAATTTTGTTGAGAAATCACGAAACAGAAAAGCAACTATCAAAGAGGCTTGTGACTAAGTATATATGTAAGGAGAAAGCCCGCGACATGATTGACTTGTAATGTCCGTAGAAGTGCATGAATTTCAACAAAATAATTTGAATAGTTTTGTGAAAAAAGTTGTATGTAGTGCAATGCCATGAGAAATGTATACGGACTGATATAAATAATAAAATATTACTGATTTAGCGGAGAATTATTACTCGATCTATTTTATACGAACATTTTTTCTGACTTTATGTCGAAGAAGTGGAATTTTCAGAGAATATTTTTCTTGTAAACTTATCTATCGCGTGTCTAAATAGCATTATATTTGTTTCAAATTAATTGGATTGGCATAGTTTGTTACCAATGTGAGTCAGTTAAGTTGCTTTAAGTAACTTTTTGTTGTAGAAATTGTGGAAAAGCTTTAATTTAAAATTACTTGCTGAGTGATTAAACTGAACAACTTTAAAGTTAGCGGTCTTTAAAACATTAAAAAAGTAGAGTTTAAGAGCAAAGAATAAGAATAGAATTAATTCGGAGTTCACTTTACAAGTTTTCAGAAAGAAATTTTTCGTTCGTGCAGAGAGAGCTTTTACCATGTCCGTGCAAATTGTATAGAAGGCTTAAGAAATCTCTGCACGTGAGCAAGATGTTGTTGGCTAACATCGTTAAAGAGCTTTTATCCTGTTATGTCCTTTCATATAAAATTCGTAGAAAACATATCTCGAGTGAGAATTCTTTAAAATATCTCTATAGATTTATGCAAGGTTGGCCCGAAAGCGTTTTAATACTATGCCTGTCCATATAAAACGCATAGAATGCTTAAAAAAAAGGCTTGGTACGCGTGCTTATGAAGTAGCCAACTCTGCTTTATCATTTAATCAGTGACGATCCGAAGGAGCTTTAAGGGACAACCCAACGCTGAGAATCGAAAAAATTGATTAAAAAATAAATTTTCTTCTGAGGCAGACCCGAAATTGATATAAAAAAAACGCAAATAAAGTACATACTTAGGAAAAGTTTCCAAAAAAAAAATCTAAAAAGTTATATAATGGCGGATATATGAGTCATCCCATAGTCCCTCTTTCCAAGGCGATGTACAAGATTGAAAAGCTTCTCTCGAGGGAAATGTTTTGCTCCTTTCCAATTTAATATCTCCCACGCGCAATAGGTTAGAGTTTGTTTTGCAAATGAAGTAAAGATATTCGTTAAATTTAAATTAGTATTTAATTAAGCTATATATTTTTTATCAAAGTATTCATATTTTATTTATCCCTGTTTTTAAATTATTCTCCTCTACACTTTGGTTTAATAATAATTCAAAATCAATAATTGCTTCATACTTCCTTTGAAGTAATGCTATCGAGAATTAAGTAAAATGGCTGAAATCATACGCACATTTTTTCACATTTCACTTATGGTAGATATTTCAAGAAAGCAAAAAAACAAAAACAACAAAAGCTTCCATTTCCAGCCGAATCGCTTACTAATTTATTATATTAATTTAATTGAATTGTATGTTAGTCGGTATAGCTGTCGAAGTTTAAAAGAAGAAAAAACAAAACCAACAAATAAAAAATGGGAAAATTGAATATCGAAAACAGATGTTCACAACGGCTGCCGCGGCCAATCAAAGTGGCCCAAATGACTGCAACAAAAAGCCAACAACAACCTGCCAAATGCTCCCAAACCGACAAGAACACAATGCGTTCGTCAATGGAGCCGGAGACGGAGCCGTCAGTGGAAAGGCAATTAAAAATTGCTTTAGTGTTTTAAGATTGTTTTATAATTTATACGCGCCGTCTACGAAAATTTCACAGCTACTCATTTTAAGTTTTACTCGTACAAATGTACATACATATGTATGCATGTATGAATGTATGTATATCCTTTTGAGTACAATTATTTTTTTATTTTTTTCGATTTCATTAAATTTACAATCAATAATGCGCCATTTCGTATGCAAAATGTGGCATTTTTGTTTTTAATCCAACAAACAAACGGGGGAGGGGGAGAAGTTGTATCTACATATAAAGGGTGTATGTATTTAAAAAGCTTAACTGTCAGCACACAAATCACCCAATCGAACGATTTGTTGTGCTGGAATGCCTGGATCACTGACCATAATGACTGAAGCACTAAGAGAATTTTAAATCACTTAATTCGATGGAAAATAAATTTAATAAAATGTATTTGTAAGCGCTAAAAAATATGGCGTAACTGAAGTGGGTGAGGCATCACGCAGTCAATGGAGAGTTGGGGCGGCGGTAGGGCATTGAATGCTGCGTCTGTATGGCACATTAGCTTGGCTAAATTGCACAGCCAGCAGCTGTCTTAAATAAAACAGTCATCAATGCCATATTTAATATTTCTTGAAGCGGCAAGGCGAAAAAAAATTAAAATTGCACTCCAAAAAGTGATGAAAAAATTTTAAGTTGAAAAGCCAATAAGATTAAATGACTTTGAAATAACGAAAAAAAATATATTCGTTTCATGTTACCTATGCAAGAAAGGTTGTCGATGGAGGAGTTGGCATTAAAAACTTAAGTTTGATGAGAATATTCGGCCCTATTATAGTTGTCGTCGTCGATGTATTTTGCGTCGAGGTCTTGTCTAGCAATAACTTTGAGCTCTTTACTGTTTAACCCGAGTTGTTTCGGCTCTTCTCCACGTTTGCGCGGTCTGCCTCTGCCGATTAGGAGATTCCATTCCAAGCCCTTCTTTGCAATACTGCCGTCTTCTTTGTGTAAAGTGTGCCCAATCGACAGCCATTTCTGTCTTCGAATCCAGATGCCAAGGGCTCCATATTAGCCTTTCTGAGCAACTCCTCATTTGAGATTGTTTTAAGCCAACAAATTCGGGGAATTATTCTAAGACATACATATGAATACGAAAACTTTCAGGCGCCTGGTTATTGCAGTATTGACTTTTCAGGTTGAACTGTCAAGAGTGTACATTGGATTTGAAATGCCTAATCTTTAAGCTGGAACTCAGAACCAAAGGCCGCTCTGGCCTTACTTATACGACGGTCAATGTCTTCGTTAGTATGACTATGCCCCCGTCCGCCCCCATACCGGAGTAGCGACAACAGTTGCCTGTGCTAATTCCTAGGGTATTTATATGACCTCACAGCCTGCAATGACCGACCGGTCTGTATACCTTTTATATGTTGAGCTTGTCTTTGGGAGAATTATTAGATTCCTTAACCTCTTGGAGTTGTAAGTTACTTTAAGTTTTTGACCTGTTGTAGTCCAAGTGACTCCTCCCATTAAGCTCTTCTAAGTAGCCGCTTCTCTGATAGCATTTGGTCCTATGGCAATGAAAATGTTTTACCCTATTGGCCAGGTAGTTCCATAGGACCTGAAAACTATATCAGTTGTACCGTGTTGTGTTCTCGTAGAACATTCAATCTCTCTACACACTCCCATACATGAAGAAATGGCTTTTTAAGTGTGCCACTGCAGATTTAACTCTACACAAAAAGTTACGGCATACGCTTGAAAGATACTAGGGGCTTTTCAATGGGCATGGAGATTGTGCCTAGGCTTTCCTGCATAGAGCTGGTTAGAACCGGGGTTAGACGATCATGTCTTTTCTGAAAGAGAACGGTACATAAGCCATCCGCTTCAGGGGGTTTATGGTATTCAAAGAAACCTATTGCGATTACAGAAGACCAGATAAACAGACATCTTGGTGCGTGCCAGTCTTCCACGGTGATCTGTGGCGTTCTTTGTTATCTTTTGCTACAGGAACCCCGCCAGAAGGACTGGATTTTAACTGTGCCTCTAAAAAAGGTCCTGTGTAGTCTGCCTGCTTCCGAAGGGGAGAAAATCACAGAATTCGACTACTGACTTTGCAAATCTCTTTGCTGTAGGTGGTTTGTATTGACGCATCTTCATTCCGGTTCCCAATTCACTGTGCCCGGTGAAAGAGTTTCCTGAACTCTTTCGATAGAGCTGAGGGACGAAACAATAACTCGCAATCGAAATACTCAAGTGTTCAGGGATATGTATTGTTTTTTTTTTTCAAATGTGTTCACTTTTTAAACTTAAAAAAAAAAAAAACATTTTCATATGATTCATAGCATACTTTCAGGCGATTAGCCGACACGGTAATTTCTAATCGTTTCTGATTTAAGAATGAGACCATTTTTTAGTTATATTTCTATAAAATACTGTAACCCATATACATACTCCCACTCACATCGAACGCAAACAACTACAACAACAACAAACCCCTTAACATTAAAAGTCATTCAACTGCTTAGTTAAGCTGGCTTCATGCGCTTGGTGGCTACAGCAGCGGCGGCGCGCCTGTCAGTCAGCCAAGTCCATCGGCCTTATTCGCCGCTTAATGGATAAAAGATGAAAAGAATCAAAATTATCGAATGCGAGAATTTATGTGGTGTAGTGCTGTTTCTTTTTTAATAATTGAGTGCCATTGTACGCCGAAAAAATTTACTTACAAATATATACTACAAATCTATGTGCGATCACATGTAAATGTATACACAAATGTGTTTATGTACTTTCGTATGGTTTATAATGACATGCATTATTTATTTTGAATTATTTTATTACTTTCAAGTGTTCTATTTCGTATTTCTACAAAACATACATATTTACAAACATAGATACAACATAATTACTCTTTGCATTGCTTTCACTAAGATTTCTCATTCATGTTGTTGTTTTTTTTTTTAATGCTAGCAGCGCTCTATGAAATATTCATCTGAAAGCCTTCTACTAATGGAAGCTGTTAAAAATGGTCAATTCGCATTTGAGTGCATACATATGTATGTATGTATGTATGTATTTATTAATCACATTTCTATTCGTTGATATAAGCAAAATGGCCGCTTTGTCGAAATATCTACTTTTAAAACTGACTCAAGTGTGTCTATGTATGCGTGCATACATATGTGTAATTACTAATAATAAATACGCGTAAATAAATTCAATCGCTTAAACAAACTAACCAATCAGCTTTCGAGTCTTTTTTTTTAATAGCACTTAGAATGATTCTAACGAACGAACTGGTCTGGTCGCTGTTTTATTTATTTATGAGATGCTGTACGTTTGTTGTTGTACGATCGATGCCATTTAATTGGTTATCAAATATGCACGAACAAATGTACATTAGGGTGCGCCACCAAAAAAGTAGCGGTTTTTTTCACCGGAATTTTTAAATTCATTTTATTCTAAGACTTTCCGCCATAATATTTTGGAAAAGTTTACGAGAGCTGGACCAACTTGAAAATACCTCTATAAGTCTTATTATTTGAATTCCGCTAATAAATTTTTGGAAGCTTTTTATGCAGACCTTTTAAGCTTAAATAATCTGAGGTGAGGTGATTTTTTTTTAGAAAAAACTAACTTCGTTTATAAAAAACTCGGTTTTGGATGTTTTTTTTTTCAAATAAGTCCAGCTCACTTAATTCTTAATATTCTTCCGAAATATTTTGGCGAAAATTTCAAGATATATTAAATTTTATATTTCCGATGCAAAAATAGTACCGATTTTTTTTTTGTGTATGGAGAGTGATGCACTCTAATGTACATACATTTGTATATACATACATGTATACTTACAAAAAAATATCTCAAAAAATCAGCACGCAGTTAAAAATTATATGAATAAATTTATATGGAAGATGTAATTTTTTCATGCTTGTTTTATCAAAATGGCATGTCTTTAGAAATTCAAGAAAGAATTTATATACTTATTTGCATTAGTTCATTGTTTTATTTTTTATTTTTAAATAATTATTCTGTTTTCTTTTTCTTAATTTCTGATTGACAAAAACGAGTTCATTGACTCGATTTTGTGCACCTAAATAATCATTAAGATTTTATGATGTGACAGGCTTTGAATGCTTAAATAAATGCACATTACTTAAAATTACATATGTATGGGCTAGCATACATATGAAGGTATGTACATACATACATAAAGGAGGTGCTACATTTTTTGCCCAATACTTAGTAAAATTTTAAAGATAAAAATGCGCCATAATTTTATTTTTTGAAGATTTCGGAAGAGAAATATTCTTCTTTGATCAAAAAATATAAATTTTTAAATTGTTCCTCATATGAGCCAGTTGCCTCTAAAATTTTCGTTAAAATATTTTAAACTTTGTATCTTACTACACTAAGTGGTATAGTATTGCAATATTGGGATAAGACCTCTTATCCATGAAATAAATATGTTTCACTAACAATATTTTCCTTTCATTTCAGGTTAATAAACAATATTCAGCCACCGATTTGGAGGCTTTTATGAAAATCGCCGTCAATTGGCAGAATAGTAATCACAATTTGTTGGAAGGAGTCGATATAAAAGGAGGTAAGTATTGAATATTCCTAGGTTAGATTGGGTTGTTTGGGTAGCTCTGAAAAATAGTAGTGCAGCTGAATTCTTTAAAACTCTTTGGAGATTTTTTATGGTGGCCGTGTGGGGTCCTAAGTCGCCATACAGCATAAGCACTACGGGAATATTACCTTCGTAATCTAAGGCCAGAAAATGTCTTTGGTGGCTGCATCCGTTCTGGAAATTGCTTCTAGTCAAAGTGGAGTTGCTCTGGCATACGCAGCACAAGTAGGTTATTGGCCGGGGGTTGCAGCCAATGTCAGCCTAAAGCAAAAGCGTGCGGTGTAACTCTGCTGTAAGGTACTTTTCAAGGATATCGTTTGCCGATCTAAAGGAAGTTAGGTCGCCAAAACAACAGCCCTTATTCGAGAAAGAACCAGAGTCATTCTATGTTATGTATGTTGCTCTTCATTCTCTTCTCTTAGGCTTTTCTATAAATTTTATAATTTCTAGTAAAAATATGTTTCCTATTTCTGTCAACAGAAATGCAGCAATACATGAACAGTCCTGCCATGAATATGTACAAAAAGCGTGAACGCACACAAAACTGGAATCATCAGGAGAAGAAGTTCTTGCTTGACTTGTGTCGTAAGGACATGCGGATTATCGAAAACAAAAGACTCGATGCGGGGCTGACGGCGGTAAAGAATAAAGCCTGGAAGATAATACATCAGAAATTCTCAAGTCAATTTGGTACAGATCGCACCTGTAATCGCTTGAAGGAGCAATGGCGGCGCATGAAAGGTAAATGAGAATTGGATTTTAAAGAAATTTATAAATTAATGAGCTCTCTTCGGTTTAATGGAATACTTACACCTTAGTTGTTAGATAGTAATTAAAAAAATATTTAAAGCAAACAAATATTTTATTTCAAACTTAAAAAACTGCATGGGATTTTTGGGGCGTAAATTTTTAAAGCAGTTTTCGCTTAAGGAATTGTCGATTTGTAGCCTAATCTGGCTGCACACTCAAAATAAATAGTATTAGCATTTGTTTTAAATGAAATAAGTTTCGATAAGGTTTTTACGCTCAGATTATAAAACGGCACTGTTTTGAATTCTAGCTTGCACGCGTAACGAAATTTTAGACTATAATAATCGTTTGGCCAGATTTGGTGCAGAGGTCGCTGATCGCAAGAAGCCATCGCCATTCACATTCGAAGTTTGGGAATTCATGCAGGAGGCCAAGAAAGCTTGCAAATCAGAAGCTTTGGATGGAATTGACTACTCAAAGATACCGTTGGCGCTTGAAGAGGACTACGAATATCGCGAAGATGAACAAAATGGCGAGGATGATCACGATATGGATGAGTAAGTGGAGGGTTAATGGAATTTTTGGAAACAGCTTTTAAAAAATAATAATAACACTGGTCTACAAGGGTTTTGCG
>NW_016170964.1:0-15079 GCF_001687245.7 Rhagoletis zephyria
CACAAAAGACGGACTGTTTATAGTATCACAATGGCACTTCATTGTCTAGAACAGAGGAAACATAAAACCTAAAATGCGTAACGTGTTAGAATTTTAATGGATTCTAACCAACTATGGATCTTCATTGCAAATCGCGAAATGGAATGAGAAAACCAAGAAAGCGAAAAAACTTTAACCAAACTAAAAACCCACGAACAAAAAAATATAAGAACCAACAAGCAGACTGCCTGCCTGACCAAGCAAGCGGTCAAGCGATAATGTGAAGGAAAAGAGATGTGGCCATAAATAGCAGATGAATTGCAACAGTTAAATTTATGATCAACACAGTTTGTGGAAACTGTTAAAGAACGATGTGAACAGAGCCAGAATTGGTTACAACGAAAAATTGCCAGCTAGAATAGGCAACAAATTAAAAGAACAAAATAAAACAGGTGATAACACATTGCCACAATAAAAATAAATAAAAATAATTACAAATGTGCGCAAGAGGTCAGCGGAGTAGTGAAGTCAAGAAAAGAACAGAAGCGGCAGTCATAATAAACATTTTGAAAAATANCGATAATGTGAAGGAAAAGAGATGTGGCCATAAATAGCAGATGAATTGCAACAGTTAAATTTATGATCAACACAGTTTGTGGAAACTGTTAAAGAACGATGTGAACAGAGCCAGAATTGGTTACAACGAAAAATTGCCAGCTAGAATAGGCAACAAATTAAAAGAACAAAATAAAACAGGTGATAACACATTGCCACAATAAAAAAATAAAAATAAAAATAATTACAAATGTGCGCAAGAAGTCAGCGGAGCAGTGAAGTCAAGAAAAGAACAGAACCGGCAGTCATAATAAACATTTTGAAAAATAAAAAAACTCACAGTTACATACATACAGTGGCGATCAAAAGTGGATGAATTGTGTATTGTTTTAAATATTTACAATGATTTTCAAGAAAAATTTCTTTTGTTACACATCTTTTGTTTAAATAAATTTTCATCAACATTTTTAGCTTTTTTTTAACAGAATATTTATAAAAATTTTTGGGTATGCAGTTACATGGCTTCTGATATTTAAGTAAAATAAATTCAAGTTTTTAGCGGTTAAAAAATCGCCTTGAATTTTAATTATTTTTTTTTTTGTTGTTCTCCACTTATTTCCATATAAACATGAATTTCTTAGTGAACTGCATACCCAAAAATTTTATAAAAACGNAAGTTTTTAGCGGTTAAAAAATCGCCTTGAGTTTTAATTATTTTTTTTTTGTTGTTCTCCACTTATTTCCATATAAACATGAATTTCTTAGTGAACTTCTTATGGAAGAAAATGCGCAGTAACGTTTGCGAAAAGAATGTAAAAAAATCAACGCTATTTTTTATAAATTGCACTTTTTATATGAAAAAAAAAAAAACGGCAAAAGCTGTCGGCAAAAAAAATATTAAAAACCTACGCGATTTTTAGCCGCTTAAAACGTAGACTTATTTTACTAAAATTTCATAAGCCTTGTACTGCATACCCAAAAATTTTATAAAAATTCGGATTAGAAAGCTCAAAATTTTGACGAAAATTTGTTGAATTTTTCTCAACTCCGTATAAAGTTTAAAAGTTTAATTTATATGGTTTTGGTTAATGCATGAACCATATTTCTATAAAAAAAAACTAACAAAAAAATTTTAGCTTGGAAAACAGTGCAAATATTAAAAATAAAACACCATTCAACCACTTTTGACAGCCACTGTACATACATATGTATCTATGTACANTCGGATTAGAAAGCTCAAAATTTTGACGAAAATTTGTTGAATTTTTCTCAACTCCGTATAAAGTTTAAAAGTTTAATTTATATGGTTTTGGTTAATGCATGAACCATATTTCTATAAAAAAAAACTAACAAAAAAATTTTAGCTTGGAAAACAGTGCAAATATTAAAAATAAAACACCATTCAACCACTTTTGACAGCCACTGTACATACATATGTATCTATGTATGTAGGAGCGTAAACTGGGCAAGGGATCAACACTGTAAACTCCAAATTACAATACACCATAACAACTTACATACTACATGTAGCAGACAAAATACAAAGCGGCGAAATGAACAGTTGCAAGCAACGATATTATCCGCCTCGTGAGCCCTGCAGCAAATCAAATGGTTACAGGGAAGAATAAGTAATAAACAGGGCCGAAGAAAATAAGCATGAATATGCTTGCAAATATGCTCGCAAAACAACAAAAATTAATAACAGTTTTATGNCACTGTAAACTCCAAATTACAATACACCATAACAACTTACATACTACATGGAGCAGACAAAATACAAAGCGGCGAAATGAACAGTTGCAAGCAACGATATGATCCGCCTCGTGAGCCCTGCAGCAAATCAAATGGTTACAGGGAAGAATAAGTAATAAACAGGGCTGAAGAAAATAAGCATGAATATGCTTGCAAATATGCTCGCAAAACAAGAAAAATTAATAACAGTTTTATGTTTTTTTTTCTTTATTCAGTTTATTTCAAGGATTGTAATATTAAAATGGGCACACAAGTGTTGCTTGATATTCTCAAATAAGAGAGATCTGCGCTGGTCGTTTAAATTTTTTTTTTTTAAATCGTTATTTGAGACAAATTATTTTTAATCTCTTCAATAACACCGATGCCTTCCCGTAGGGACGAACCGTTGGTTTTAAATTTTAGTATCCAAGCAGAAATGCAATTAAAGTTACGGGTTAATAAGAACCAAATCTGTTTTAACTATGTTATTATTTGTAAAAATTTCTTTAGTTCGACGAATAAAAAAAAAACCCCAAGAAATAGTTAAGAAAAATTATTTGAGCCAAATTTTCTTAAGCAGTACGAAGTTCTTAAGAAATTTGCTACGCTTTCTACTATGGTTTGCTAAAGTTTGTTTGTGAAGAGTACAAGGCACCTTTATTTACCATAGAAATGTATGGCCGTTCCATTATTTCGTAAGGAAAAAGTGAGATATGCAATAAAACACTGACTTGTTTGTAAGTTCATAACATAACTAATTAGATATTAATCAGTTATATACCAGTTATAACTAGTTATTCTCAAAGTAAACGGCATAAAACTACTCCTTTTCTTCAAGCTGTACTCTCTTTTACTGCAAGCATTGTGCAACATGTATCTTCAACCAAACAGACACTTACATAAGTATGTAGTATGTTTGGCTGAGTAGATTTCCTGGTATCTCGTTTGCTTTGCGGGCTCCTTCATACTCAGGTACTATATATGTATGTAATTCGCTCAATGGAGCATTCAAGGTAACAAGCAGCCGCAGCGGACGCTCGCCACGAGGAAGTCAATGCCTTAAGGCGTTTTTAAAAATGATACACCCAAAAGATATCGAATTCTTGTCGTTGCTTGTGCGAGTGTGTATGCGTTTTGTTTTGATTTCAGAATAAGACAATCCGGCAATTTGTTTGTTTCTTAACACACACACACACACACAGTCAAACGCACGTAGTAAGTACATAAATTATAACGCAATTGAAGAATTCTTTTGTGATAATTAGGTAGACAATTTAGTGAATACAGTATTGCAATTGGTTTCGTTTGATTTTAGGTGTGATAAGCAACAGTAATTGGAAAGGAATGATTGAGATATGAGTAATGGATAGGTTTTTCGCCTTTGTTGCCGTTTTTTTTAGTTTCTTATTTTTTATTGTATCGGCTATGATGTAAACATTTTTAGTATGATCGCTAATGAACTATGGAGCCGTAAATTTACTATAGATTGCATAAGATTATCCATAATCGAGGGTATAAATTTTTTACAAGATCCTCTAGAGGTCTTAAAAAATATTTAAAACAAACTGAAAATACATCGCGTGGCATGGTGATTAAAGAGACCCAGCGATACCAATAGCTCCAGAATATCGAGGATCCTCTCGGATATGGCAATCAATATTGGATAAACTAAAATACATTGGCATAAAAAATACTGAGCTTGACTGGTTTAGAAGCTTTCTATGTAATCGTAGGCAAGAAACAATAGTTAATTCAAAGATGTCTAGTAAGATAGCCGTAGACATCGGCTTACCACAGGGCTCAGTTTTGGCACCCCTACTCTTTAATATATATATAAACGATATTAAAAGTTTTCTCAAACATTGTAAAATAAAACTCTTTGCGGATGATGCCTTGTTAACGATCAGTGATAGGGAACTACCAAATGCGATAGTCAAAATGGCAGAAGATCTTAATTCTTTGTATCAATGGCTGTGTTCAAATAAACTCGAACTGAATGTGAAAAAGACTAACTTTATGATATTTTCCAGGGCGACAAATGCTGACTCCATAAGCCGTGAATTGAAAATCAAAGATGTAAAAATCGAAGAGGTGAAAAGTGTCAAGTACCTAGGAATATACATAGACAACAAACTAAAGTTTGATGAGCACGTTGAGTATACAGTCAACAAGATTGCTAAAAAGATTGTCCTTATAAAGAGATCGTGTAAATACTTGGGAAGAAGATATAAAACGTTGGTGTACAGGTCAATAGTAGAACCGCACTTTATATACTGCCGTACGATTTTCTTCCTGGCGGCGGACTCACATGTAGATAAGCTGCAAAAAATGCAAAACCGAGCGATGGGATTCATCCCCAACAAACCGTACGACACACCGACAAGATGTATGTTTGAAACCTTTAAATTGGTTAAGCGTGAAGCAAGAAGTTTTTATTTGTGTACAATATTAGGTTTGTTCGTCGAGCAAAAAATTTGTACGAATTTGTACAGAAGGACAACCTGTCGGATTATCTTAGCGATAATCTCCGATATATAAATGTGACAGAAAACTTATTTTTTATAAAGGCTTAAAGTGCTTTAATGAATTACCAGAGGCTATAAAAAATTGTGATACTATCACTCTTTTCAAGCGGTTGCTATATGACTATTGTAGAACGCAGCCTACAAGATAGTGATGTATCAACAATAACGTGGATTAGAAACTAGGCCTTTCCAACCAACAAGATATCGAGACTGGGTGGATCGGAAACTCGGCCTTTTCGACCACCCAGGAGTTATCAAGTAACGGAGTAACCCAAAAAATATAGCGCGGATTGGAAACTCGGCCTTTCCAACCGTCTACATAACTTCCGGAAAATTGCATGCTTTTATATTGACATAAAATAATTGCAGTGATAAAGAAATAATGTTATTTCAAAATTTCCGTAAGCATTTTGTATTTAATACATATTTAAATTTTAAATCTAAATATAATTATAAGAATGTTAAATCTTTGTTGTAATAAAAGTCTAACAGACTGTAATAAATAAATAGATAAATAAATCGCTTTGCTGTTCCACCAAATTAAACACAACTGTTGACGCCACTAACAAAATAGTACGTATGTAGCTCTAATAAAAATTGGGCTGCCGGATCTTATGAAAGAACTACAAGTAGTGGCTCCCCCGTGGGGAAGAAAATGCACAAAACCGTCGGCTAAAAAAATTATTAAAAATCAACGCGATTTTCTAGCGTCTTGAAACTTGCTAAAATTTGATGGACTGCATACCTAAAATATTAAATAATTGGTAAAGTTTTTTTTAACCGACTTCAAAAAAGAAGGAGGTTATTAATTCGTCGGAATATATATATTTTTTAATTTGGATGTACTTACTACGTCAACCAATTTCTATAATTATTTTTTTTAAAGGAAAGGTGGTACCTCAGAGGGGTTCCCATACTAATTTGGGTAGTATACTACATCGTGAAATGAAAGATTTTCTACAGCGTGATCGAGCACAAGTGAGAATGCATAAAGAGCCCAACGTGTATTGACAAACTATGGTTTTCGTTATCCTGGTAGAGGTGGCAGTGATATAAGCACCAAACCACTATTTAGGGGCCCCCTTAAAGTATCTGGAACCGTTGGAACGACGTGCTACAAGCCAACCGAATGGGCAGTCGAGAAGTGCTCAACAAAGTAACCCAAATATGCTATCGCAGCAACATAAGCACGTGGAAGTCAAGTCAAGTCAAGAGGAAAGTACAAGTCGTGTAACTGTGGAAAACAAAACTGGCGTCGATCGTGCAACTAACAGAGGGTGAACAGGATGAAGATGTAGCGTAGAGAAGTACTAAGTATTTGTTAAATATATTTTTTTTTTGTATATATGTACATATGCATACATTTATATGGCGGCATAAAATATACAAATTGACTTAGATCATAAGAAACCTATTAGCTAAGTTGCGGTGCTGAAGGTTAGTTATCCTTTAAGGATCTTAAAATATACGTATGTATATAGTACATAAAATATATTACGTATTCATATAGGCCTTTATCGTAATTCACTTCAAATCAGCCAGCAGGCCTGGATCAATTAAATTCAAATTCGCATAAACATATTGAAAATCGAATTGCGGCATTTCGCGCTCTTGTTCCTTAATCGACCGCAAGCCAATGTGTGGACGCAAGAAGCTGTCGGCTAAGGGAAACCAACGTAATTGTATATCGGGCTCACGATTTTCTTTGATGGCCTCCAGCATACGTTTCCTATGCTGCATATAAGTAATGCGAAAGATTTTTATCTTTTTCGCTACATATTCAGCGTCCAAGCCATAGCCCATAGCGGCGGCAATATCTTCAATAGCAGCAGTACGCATTTCACGCGAACGATAATCTGAATCATTAAGATCCCAAAGGCAGCGGTGTGCACCATAGAGACGTAAGAATTTCACAGAATGTTTGAGCGACCATTTGCCTTCGAGCAGATTGTCTTCGAGTCCATTCCAGATGAGTTTCATGGGTGGTTTGCTGAAATTTTGATGCTCAGTAAAGGGGCAGCCACTCATACTATTGCTGTCTTCGTTTATAGGTGGTGGTGAGCAAATTGGGGACACAGCTGGTGAGGCTGACGCGCTTAAAGGAAAACCAAAAGTTGGTTTAAAAGATGATGTGTCAAAGCTTGAGCCATCTATTGGCTCAGATGCATTGTGAGCAGGCTGACTACAGTCGGCATGGCTTTCAATCGCATTTACCGACTCCAGCTTGGGGGTATCTAGATACTCCTGTACCATGGGCCACCAAACAAAATCCGGTTTATATGCGCTATCCTCTTTAATTTTCGCTATCTCCAGTCGGTAGGTGCTCAGGAAGATTTGTAAGCGTTTCAGCAAGCGATGCTTAGGCAGCTGCATTGTACGTGAAATCTCTTCCAAAGCTTTTACCTGCACAAAAGACTGCTGCTNACTATCCTCTTTAATTTTCGCTATCTCCAGTCGGTAGGTGCTCAGGAAGATTTGTAAGCGTTTCAGCAAGCGATGCTTAGGCAGCTGCAATGTACGTGAAATCTCTTCCAAAGCTTTTACCTGCACAAAAGACTGCTGCTCAATCTCAGTTTCATCGCCTAGCGTCAACTGCCAAAGCAGTGGATAAGAACGTAACAGAAAAACAAACTGTAAGGACTCGTGAGTAGTCCATTTACGTTGTTCAATTAAAGCATTTTCTCCTGCAATTGTAAAGCTGCCTCCAGTTTTAGCTGGCAGATAAGATGCGTTCCCTGGGTAGCTTTTATTTGTCTCACTTGCATGCTCCTGAACAGAAAGGGAGTATTAACTAAGAAACATTTTTTTTTTATGTAAACTATTGAATGTGATTTTGAGCTTAGATTCTTTGGCATTATATGAAGGTGGGCAACGTGATTTTGTATTCGTTAGTGGGCCGATAAAGAATTTGCATTGTTAAATGTTGACAAATTTAATAAACGTTAAATGGTTGTCAATGAATATATTTTAAATAGAGTAAAGTAAGTACCTCCTCAGGCTCCATTTTGATGTCAACATCTAAATATTGCGCAAGAGCGTCGTTTTCTGATGGTATCAACGTTTCAGAATCGACAGTTATTACTATAGCTTCTTCCAAATCCGAGTCGCTATTATCGTCCTATTCCGAAAAAATTCAGCTTATGCTAAATATAAAAGACAAATTTAAAAAACCAAATACCTCTGTCTTCTTATTTTTCTCTGTCCTGGGAACTTTCCTCAAGAACGAATCCGCTATAGCAAACCACTTCAACTTAGTTTTAGCGCCTATCCCTCTTCGTATACGCTGCTTAATGCGGCGTTTTTCGTAGCGATAAGTGGCACGGAGAACATTGATCTTTTGCAAAACTTGCGCAAATGTAACACCATCACCCATGGCTGCTGTGATATCAATCAGTGCCGCTTTACGCAGTTTGCGATTACGATTATCCGGATGGCATGTGTCCCAGAGGCAGCGATGAGCGCCGTAGAGGCGTAACAGGCATGTAAGTTGTTTAACACTCCATTTCTCGTTGTCGAGCTCGCAGCTAATGTCCTGCAAGCTGCAGTCATTGTAGACCTGCATATCAGATATACATATATAGGTATAAGTTTAATAACGTGGATGCTATTACAATTGGTATTCTTCAAATCACATTCCTTTAAATTACCTGTTTTGAATCAGCTGCCGTAATTTGTTGGCTTTCAAACTCATCACGCGGAGTCCATGTTTTAGAAGTGCCATGGAACGAATAGGAAGACATATTGGGTGTTACTGCGGCGTGTATCCAGGTGTATTTTAATTCAGGTACATATATGGAGCGCAGTATTAATTTTTTTCGATTTTTAGATAGCCCTGCTTGTATTTACTCACTTTTATTTGCATATTCAAAGCCATTTTTCCCGTATTCTACATGTTTTGTTTATTTATTAATTTTCGCACGGCGGGTCAATTTGAAAACAACCAATCAGGATTGCCAGTATCACATCTCAAAATTTAAAAATTTTCCTACTATACGGCTTCGTACGTTTTAGTGGGTTTTTTGTTAAACTTACGATTGGGTTATAACAACAACGCAAATTAAATAAATCGGTAGTATATATTATTTAAAAGTGATTTAAAAAATTACAAATTGAGCTTATTTCTCGTACGAGCATATACTTTGTTTGCGTTTACCAGTGGCCGAAAATTACCCTGAAGGTTTAACCTGCGATCGCAACACTGTCAACTATCAAAGAATAAGGTGAAGCAGATTGGACAAAAAACAATCTGTCAAAGTTGCTGCTGTTTTCGACTTTTGTGCATTGGAAATTTTTTCACTTCTTGCAATAAAAAAGTGCTACATAAAAAACAAAGAAAATGTTGAAAAGTTAAAACCAGTACGAAACAACTAAACTTTCATCGATTGTGGTTTCGTGGTAATGCAGAGTTTGAAAACGTTTAATACGCTCCAGGGCCACAAAAAAAAGCAAATCGCAGACAGACTTGGAAACAAACAAAAGTTACAAAAAACGCGTTTGTAACAAATATTTCGTTTCATACATAGATTACAAGGGAATTGGTTTACCATTGAAGGACAGTCTTCAACTGAATTACCAACGCTACGCAACGCATTAATAGGGCAGCTGAAATCAACAACGAATCAGTGGCGATGGAAAATTTGCAAGGGCGTAGCAGTGGCAATGGTACTTTTTTCAAAAAGAATTCTGACATAGAAAAACTAAGTGGTAGTCGGTGTGGCAATGCAGCGCATGTAGGTACTAATGTTGGAGCAGTCACGGGTTTTGTTTCAGCACAGGATGACTGTAATTGTCTAGGAAGTGGTGGGGATGCCATTAGTGGTGTCGGCGGCAGCGGTAGCAGCTGGCTAACTTGTGGACAACAACATATACAAAATAACAATAATAACAATAATGCTCTAGAATCAAACGCGCAAGCCAAGTGCAACGTCGGCATAACAACAACGGCGGCGACGGGGACTGCTGGCGCTGCAACGGTAGCTTTGGCAAATACAACAACAGATGCGTCATTTACCGGCATCGAAAAACGAAGTGAAGGTGTTGGCGGTGGTAGCTGTGGAGGCGAAGTTGACATTAGCGAAAGAAAAACAGCTGGGATTACTGGCGCGAGCTTTGTTACAGCGGATAGTAGTTGCGCTGGTATGGCAGGCGCCAATGGCGATTCAAATAAGAAGGTTTGAAATTCTTTGCATTCTTGGGAAAGAACTTGTTTTTCTAATATTCATTTGTTTCACTTGTTTTACAGCAAAACGGTGCTGCCGCTATAGACATTGCAACGCCCACATCTTCGCACGTTGCATTAGCAGCGATGTCTGTTGCTGCTGCTGTTTCGACACCCAGCGATTACAATGCATGTACATTTGATGTGTTTGCAGCAGCCGCAGCTGGTACTGGAGTGGTATCGCGTAGCGCTTCGCTCAACAACTCCACGGAGAATCTCAGCTACAACAGTGATAACTACTTCGCTGACGACCTATTGCTATTGGAGGGTGACGATGACGTCGATGATGTAGATGTGGACGCGGAGGAGATTTCGCTCAACTCAGATGATTGTGTTTATGCGTATCGTGGTGACGGTGCGGACTTTGATCTCGCTTTAGATGCCATTGCCGGACGGGGGCACGGCACTGGCAACCCTTGCATGGCTGATGACGAAACAGACTTTCTTGAGATGGACTTCGAGCCTGACCCATTGTCAGAGGTCGAGTATAGTTCGGTTGAAGCTCCGCCTGGTCATACAGATGCATTCCTAATGCACCGCGATGCTTGCCATTTGAGTGGTCGACAGTCAGCAACATTAGGTAAATTTAACAAAAATACGACTGCGGCGCAACGGTTGTTATTCAGTTCGCCGATCGATGACAGCTTACCACCACCGGCAACTAAAACACTTCAATCTCAGCTAATGCTTAGCAAAAATTTTGCTCGAATTACCATGCATTTGGATCAAATTAAAGGAGGGAGTGGCGAATGTGATTCTTATGAGCGCACACATAGTGATCGCGCATCGGCGTTGGGTATGGCCGATGATGCAGTTGACGCGGCCACGAAAGCTGCTCAAATCAACGCGGCCCATTCCCTACCGAATACGCTACTCTCGAATTTTGGGCGAGATTTGCTACACTCAAAAGATGAAAGCAAGGCAATTCCTTCGAAAGTAACAGGTGCATAATTATTTGCCATGTAATGTATGTTTTAATAAACGTTAATGTTAATTCTTAAAGGCGCCAAACCGAAACGCTTCTCCACATTCTCAACATCTTCATCGACATCTTCCAAAAATTCTTCAAAATCTCGGAACTCGCTGCGCTCCACCTATGCCCTAGCAACGCTCTGCAATAGCGCCAGCTTCGATGAGCGCAGCGCTAGTTGCACCGAGTTTCGCTGCGCAGCGCCCAAGATTGCGGCAAGTACAGAGGAATGCATGCGCGCCGAAACTGGCCTAGTCACCAACACAGCCACCACAACAACAAACGAATGCGATGATTCGAGTGTGAATGATGACACCTGCCTGGACTGCTTGGAAAAAGAATTTTTGGCGAACACAATTGGCAAAGCCATAGATTCAAATGAGTGTACACGTTGCCACAAGCGTAGTAGCAGCAGCATAGCGCTCTTTAAACGCGCAGCACAAACATCAACTGGAGCAACGCGCTGCCGCAGCGGTTCACCATTGATCTTCAGAGATGCACGTGATGAATGCATTTTTGAGACAGCAGTCGGTAATTATTTGCAACCAAGGAATGTAGACTGGGCAACTACGGCTTTTAGAGATATACGCATGTTAAAGAACGATAGATGGCTAGGTGATAGTGTTAGTTGTGATGATAGTGGACTGAGTGCCAGTGAGACAAAACTCAAAGCTCGCGTACGTACTCGAATGCGTGCACGGACATGCGATGATGAGGTGTTGCAATTCAAAACAGAAGAGGAGGGCATGAACCAAAGACGGACCACGACGGGTGGGAGTAGCGAGCATCCTCAAAATAACTTTCAGCTTCTAAAGAACTTATTATTGACTGAAAAGGAAACTGTCACAGTTCCCACTTTAAATTTAAGCGAGGAGTTGCTGGTGCAGGCACTGGTGAGTATGAGGATTAGGAGTTCTTTGCAACGTAAAGCTATTCAAATTTCTTTCTTTAACCCTCAGGACAAACTTCATGTATCTTATAATTTGGAACTAATTAAATCTCAGCTGTATTATGCTTCTAATGCTGCCACTGCAACAACAACCACAACAACGACAATTCCTTCAATGTTGGGCATGCACAGAAACTTTAAAGAATTTAGGGATTTGAAGCATTTACTCATACATGAATCGAAGAAACACTGCAATCATCACAAGCTGAAACGCTTGATAGAGTTGGCTACGCGACAGCAAGTGGAAGTGCAATTTCAACAGGTAAATATGACAAATGGCAGGTGCTAATGACAACAATAGTCGCTGTACCAGCAAATGAGCACATTAATAGGTTTAGAAGCGACCATACTAGAGCAACAACAACGAGCAACAGGGCCGCTACAACAACAAAACGCGAAAGGGCAACTGCTTGAAGAGCCCTCGCCAAGGCACGTCAGGAGGCACCTCTACTAGCTGATGGACGAAGTCCAGAGGTTCATTAAACAACCTCTGAACCCAACTGCATAAAGATAGGCCCTGAACAGCATTCACAGGGAGTCGTTATCGAGTTATATAGACTTTCGATCTGTGAATGCCGTTTTGAGCACACAACCACCTGACGTGGACGGGACAGAACTTTGTCTGCCTCGGGAGACTCGCACCACAATAACCCAACTTCGCTCTGGCTATTGCAACGGGCTAAACTCATACCTGAGCAGAATAAACGAGGATGTGCCCAACCAGTACCCGGCATGCGGAGAGTTGCCACATGACTCACGGCACCTCTTCGCATGCCCCTAAACCCCACCCAGCTAACGCATCTGTCCCTATGGACAGATCCCGTTAATGCTGCGCACTTCCAGGCCCTCCCCTCAGCTGAAACAGTCGACAACGTTAATAGATGAGCAGACTCGAGCGGGGTCTAGTACCCGCTACAACAACAACAAGCAAAAGGGTAGATTTATATCTGGCCAAGGACTGTCACTCCAGCAATACACCCAAAAAACTACAACAACAACAACAAAAGGTCACTAGTTTCCGTTAATAGCTGATTGATCAACTTATTTTTACAATTAACAAATTTTTATTTAGCCACTAGTTTTAAAAATATCATTCTATGTATACTTTTCAAGGATCACCAGGAAACTTCAACTACTTTGGTGCCAGTTAAAGTCGCTGATATATTGCAACAATGGGTGCGCACGAAAAATCTCAGCGTACTCAGGCATTTAGATAAACGCTTTGTAGAAGCAAATTTATTAGGTACGTAGTTGTAGACTATTTCACAGTAAAATTAATTAAAATCCAAACCTTTTTTTGGTGCAGGAAAAATCGCCAACATCATACGCCAGGCGCAGCAGCGTTGCACACCGCGACGACCACTGCCCGAAAGCCTATTAATACCACAGTATTATCCTGCTGGTGTTTTAAAGCTTACAAAAAAATCTTAAATTTTATGCTACGCATTAGAGCTGCGATTTATATGGCTGTTTTACACATACATACATATGTTCCATTGAAGCATGGAAACTTAAAACGAATATATTAATAATTATGAGCGCAAAAGTAGGCAACAATAATCATACATAATCATACGCATAAACACACACATTTTGATGTTGTTATTCATAAACGAATGCAATATTTATACGCAAAATACAAAACCAATACCATGTAATCTTAATATCAAATTGAAATAGCAGCGAAAAACAAACGGAAGTAAACGTAATTATGCATTGCATACTATTGATTATTAAAAATATAACATACTCAACAACTGAGTTGTATCTAATCAGGTGATGATATTAACATAAGACTTTAATCTCCGGCAAAATCTAAAAAGCAACCGAATCATAGTTTGAAGCATAATATTAGGGGGTATCAACGGTAGTTTATTGTGAAGTTTAAATAATAACGGAAACTCGACTAATAAGTTCGTCGGCAAATGAAATATCATCTTCTGATTAGACGCTCTCCAACTAATCACCAGGAAAAACCATTTAAACGCATCAACCGATAAACGTTCGTATGTAAATATAGAAAATATGGTAACACATTTGATTTGACGCTTGTTTTGCTGAGGAATGTTTATGCAAACGTACGCAAAGACAGTTGCACCTAATATTAATTTATTGCTATACCTTATATACATGCGTGCTTATATCATATACTATTATACATTGATATATTTATATACTCAACGTGTATACATATGTATGTATGTTTAGTAAAGCAACAAAATATATAAAAACATACACTATAGTGCATATAACATTAATTAGTCGTTAGCATTTAGGATGTTGTATTTAATAGCACACTCATTCACCTGCATAAAACGTAAATATTGCATAAACTTTACTTCATGCAGCAAAAAAACGTATACCCATATACATGCATACATATGTATATATATATATAACTAAATTTATTATAGTATGTATAACATACGCTTATGTAAATGGAAAGCAACGACTTCTTTCCACACCAAATCTCTGCAGCGCACCATTCAACATGACATAGTTCGCATGAATGTATGTATGTTTGTTAAATAAAAACAAGAAAACGAAACAATTTCAAATACATAATATGTATGTATGAGTAGTGCTACATAATTAGTGCGTTTAACGTTTAAAATCAGAAGCAAAAAAAAAANACTTATAAACAATAAAACAGTTAAAAGTTATATACTTAAAAAGCGCATAGCAAAGCAAAGCAAAAGCAAATAAATTACTAAATACACAATCACATACATTCCTTCTAAAGTTTTTAATAAATTCATGCTTGAAATCGTAGATGGATAAGTTCATTCAACGAGTAATTTATAAGCGAATGAGGTGACAGAAATTTGTTTGATGGATTTCCCCACTCAGCTAACGCCCCTGTCCCTATGAACAGCGCCTGTGGAAGTAGCACACTTCCTGGGCCTCCCCCTAGCTGAAATTGTCGACAACGTTGATGAATAAACCGCCCCGAACGGGGCTTCGTAGCTGCTACAACAACAACAACAACAATAACAGAAATTTGTTCATTCCCCCGACAGCCAGTTCTACGCACCGTTTAGATCGGTAAACCCGATCAATCGTTTTTCGTCCATTGAGCAATGCCTTGCAGCCTGCATGCTCCGCAACCTTCTTCGCAGGGCGGGCATTGAGCCCAACCCCGGACCAGAAAT
>NW_016170965.1:0-15078 GCF_001687245.7 Rhagoletis zephyria
CTATATTCTATATTCTATATTCTATATTCTATATTCTATATTCTATTTTATATTTTATATTCTATATTTATATATTATTATTATATTATATTCTTTATTCTTTATTCACTATTCTCTATTATATATTTCATATTCCCTATTATATACTTTATTTTCTTATTATGTTTTCTATATTCTATAATCTACTTTCTTTTTCTACATATGCATACATTTTTAATAATTTAATCTTCCTTGAAGTTTCCCCATTTTGGCGAATGTAAACCATACCTAAAACGATTTTTAATAATTGTTTTGCTTAGGGCAAGGGAAAATATTATTATTTTTATCACCTTTTTGACCAAAAAATAAATAACAGCCAATAGTTCCCCAAGTAATATATTTGTGTATAAGTCATTCCGTTCACAAATGTTGAAGACACGTCGTAGATCGTGGGGTCAAAACTTTTCAAATTAGTGAATTTATGAAGCGCGCAACTTTTGTTTGAAAGTTTTTAAGTGCCACAAAAGCGGGCACTTCACACATTCCAACGTACGAATGTATGTATGTTTGCATTTCAAATAAATGATTTAGCAAACATTCAATCACACATATATAAGCATGCAGTAAGTCGAATGGGCGTATGCCCAGCAAGAAAATGTACCATATACCGACTATTTCTAATAGTCTGACAGATGCCAAAATGCCTTCTGCTGATGAGGTTATTTCAACCCAGTTAGTTGCGTACCTTACGTAAGGAATTACAATTTTTAGAAAATTTTAATTTTTTAAATGAAGCGAACTTCAATGAAAATAAATTCAAAGCGGATACATAACGGATAAATTTCAACGTTTACTGATGTCTGATTCAAAGAAAAAAAAACCCGAACAATTGGTTGCTCACTACTTACTCAAATCTCAGCAATTTACGGCAATCCAATTTTCCTGCAGGGCTCTTATGTAATACGTAGCTGAGTACGTACATATGTACAAATGTGTAAACACTGGTTAAATACGCGGAAAGCGCTGCAGCAGGTACAACGCAGCTTTCGAGCGTTGCACTGCCGTGATTCGAGGAATATTTGCGATGTTTATTGTTTCCCTGTTTGGGTGTGCGGTATTGTGGGCGGGCCAAGTGGAAATTGAAATCACAATTCTAAGGGAAAACAATAGAAATGTTGGCAATTTTCTAACAACCGATCGCTTGCAGAGTAACAGTGATTGAAAAAATACGAGTGAAAGTTTTTTACTGCGCGAAAAAAATGAAAATCAAATACTGAGGTTTAGTAAACATACATATGCAGATGTGGATAGTCGTATGTATGCATATTAAGGTGCAGCACTCTCCATGCAACAAAATTTTTTACAAAAAAATCCCCTCAGATTATAGAAGAGTTTAGGCTTAAATGGTCTGCAGGAAAATGTTTAAACATTTTACTAAAAGGTATCAAAATAATGAAATTTTTACAGCAAAATGCTAACAAACCTTTATTGCGGGGTCCGCCTTAGACCACTTAGTCTTAAGTATTTTTGCAAGACAATTTCGAATTTTAAATTGTTTTTGTTTCGAAATTTTTTATTTATTTTTTTTGTTCTAAAGTGCATTGGCTTCACGTACCTCGTTCTGGTAGCTACCCACCAGATCTCAGTTCCTACCACCCTAATGTCAGTAAATTAAAGCGCGCCAGTAGGACTATAAGAAAAAAATTATTGCTGAATAGGGTTGGGTGATTTTAAATTAGTCAAATCACAAATCCATAGATCAAATTTATTTTTGAGTTGAAAGTTGGTGCTTATCAAGCTGGTGAGTTTGGAAAATGAATAGATACAAACTATATTCACTCACTAATTAATTATAATATTTCGGTATTTTGGGAACTACTTAGTGTCATTCGGGCATGTTTCCGAATTTTCTAGACTTCTTCAAAATTTTCATGATTTTCAGGGTTCTCTGGACTACATCGGGATCTTTGGGACTACCTTGAAATTTTTGGAACTTCAAGAGTTTTATTATTGTGGGGACTATTTAAATTTGTTCGAGGCCAAATATATCAATAAGTATATTGATAGATATATAGATAACAATATCGATTAATATGTCGACAACAATATCGATAAAAACCCTTGTGGTCAGCTGATTAAGTCAAGTGACATTTTGACTAGTTTTTGTTATTTTTCTTTTGTTTATTTAATGTTTATATTTTTTTTTATAAAAGTCTAGCACTTTACCTAACCAGCCTCACATGAAACCACATTTAAAACTTCGTACACAAATTATGAAAATTCTACGTCACTTGACTTAATCAGCTGACTACAGGTGTATATAGACAACAATATCGATTATTCTTATAGATACATATAACGATTGCAAAATCTATAAAGTTATCGATATCAAGTTTGACCAAAAAAAGTTGTTTTTCGAAATTGCCTTGTAAAAATACATAAGACTCAAGGGTGGACCAAATACTTTTTCTGTTTGCTTGTAAGGTGGTGTGGCCTAATGTACATACTACATCTATCTAGGGCAGGCAACAGGCGGAATTGCAGTATTCCGTTTTGCGTCTGGAAAATGGGNGTTTAATTTTCTCCAAACGGGTTCACTTTTCATTTTTCGTTTCCTTGTATTTACTATGGGCGAATGAAAGATTTTTGGGTGCATTTTTTCTTGGGGCGAAACTTAGGATAAGGCTTATTCCATATTTTCGAGGGTGTTTGTGAAACATGACTCGAATGTGACTCGAAACTAAAGCTAAGAGTAGGATATGGGGTACACTCGAACGACCTCTCATTAGACTTCTATTTTAGGCTGTCAGACCATTGCAGTATCTTCCGAGCCTAGCCCGAGGCCATAAAAGAGGCTTACTTTAGTCTATCGGATCTTTTCCTAATCTGCCACGTGAAAGATTTCGATATTATTCAGAAAAGTCCTCAACGAGTTAGTGCGCAGCTATCAACCGACTTAAAATTGGAAACCGTAGCAGTTGACACGACCCATTTTATAGGATTTGCGTTTTACCGAAAACTAATACCGCACGACCGTGACGTTGTCGTAGCTTCTCTTTCTCTCCCTATCAACAGCAAATTTAATATGTTCCTACGCACTTTTACTTTGCTTCAAAGCTTGCAAGCTGTCTGCCATCAACTCTTTGGCTATCTGCCTGTAAAATATGGCTTAAAGGCTACTTCTTCGAGAAAGCAAATAAAATGTGGTCAGAAGAACACTGGTGTGGGACGACTAGACAAATGTGGCCCAGCTTCGACAAAAAAAGATCCGACGGAGTCATTCGGTTAGAGCGCCCTCTAGTCAGGAAAGTTACCGGAATTATAACGGGCCACTGATTGATGGGAAGGCATGCTGGCAGAATGGGATTGCGGGCCAATGACTTTTGCGGGAGCCAACGCGACGAAGAAGAAATTGAGAGTACTGAACACTACCGCTGTCACTGCCCTACTCTATCGTGGGCAAGAAGATGTTAATTTTACCATTAGCTTTTTAGCTGACTAGCTGTCTAGCGAACCTAAGCAAAGTAGGTTACCAACCAACTGGTTCTATTTCTAGGTGAACGGACTGAATCGAATCCGTTCATTTTATTTATTTTTTTCTTTTTTTAAATTTAATTTTTATTCTTCTTTTTAATTAAATTTTATTTTAGTTTTTAGATTATGTTGCCTTAAAAAGAAAAAATATATTTTTTATTCATTTAATTTTCAAGATCTTATAAATTATTTTATAAGTGTTTTTTTTTGTTTTTCTTTTTGAAATAAAATTTTTATTGATTAAATTCAATTTTTAAGTATTATTTTCCTTTTTTGGTTATTTTTTCCTTTTCTTATTTAATTTTCTTTTATTTATAATTTTTTTTTTGTTTTAAAGGGAGAAAAAAAGGAATTATATATACATAAAAAAAAAAAAACTGATTGCTAAAATGCGAACAGCATAACGCTAAGACCTCCACGTTAGCGGGTATTTCAATGAGTCTTTCGAGAGACAGTAAAGAGCTTTTAAGATAGTTGCCAGAATTGCCTTGTAAATTGTTACCACAGTAGGCACACTGGGCCTAAGTACTATGTCTCTCTTCTGTTTGGGAAGCAGGCAGTTACTTCAACCTAACCTAAATTAATGACTTGTTTTATAACGCCCAGCTTTATGTTTATAATTCTATCTTGCCAGAATAAAGACTTGTAATTTGAACAAAAAAAAAAACAATTTTATTTACTACTTCTTGGGTAAAGGGTTTTGGCTTTCCTTTGAAATTGCAGCACTACTTAAAAAAAATGTGGGTTATCCGCGGCTTGCGGATAAATCATTAATCGATTTGAAGTATGCAAAATAAGCACTTTTCATAAAATTTGTTACAGGTTCTCGGAACTTTTCAACTGTGTATTCATCACATACATATATAACGAAATACATTTGCCTCATTGAAATAACTCAACACCAAACAAATTGTTTTATATTGTTGATTTCTGTTATTAATGTTTTTCATACAATTAAAAATAAGTGTGCTGAAAAGTAAAAAAAAAAATTTACCCACATATGTATATGTATATGTATGTAGGCAAGTATAAATTTTTGGTCTCGCACCAAAGGGAAATTAATTGAACAAAAGAGAAATAAATTTCACTTCAGGTGAAGCATTTTTCATACATACGCACATACATATATACATATGTATATCAAATGCAATAACTCATGAAAACTACGCCACAATTGCAATGTACACGTATTTGAATCGGCAAGCTTGGTTTGGCTTTGCGTGGTGGCTTGGCATTGGTGTTAATTGTTCGTTCCACACTTCATTTATAAATCTGCTTTGTTTTCTCGTGCCGCCAATTTATTCGCCACCTTAAAATTGTTTGCTTCACTCGCGCGTACACACCATTATACTCGTATAACCTATTTTACTGCTGAAACTTTTTGTTTAATTTCATTCATTTTTTTATTTTGATTTCACATGCTTATATACGGATTTATGTTTGCAAGGGCGTAGCCAGGTAGGATCATGGGTAAGCAGTTCCTCTTTCAAGATTATAAGAAGAAGTCGAATTAAAAAATTGATAATAAAAAAAAAAAAGTTGTGTGCCTGTGAGAAGAGGCCTCCGTGGCATTCTCCGATAGTAAGGCCAATACTGTTCAATGGGGTATTGGTTTGCTGGACAGCAATGGATAATAAAATATTTCCTAGAAACATGACAGACACTTAGCATTAAACCAATGGCAGTACTTTATACCACGTTGTAGCACCTGCCAACTGTTTGCCTGCAGGTCCTACGGTCACAATAGTATAGCGGCAATTTTACTCGGACGGATTGACTATGTGATCCCGGATTGGCACTTTGGAACGAACTTCGAAGCAGCCAATTTATAGCCGAAGGCTGGCTTAATGGCATGAAAATTGCTGGCTCGGCCTCAATAAATCCTATAAGCTGACAAAATAATAACGAGGACGGCGTAGCTACTGCAATAACAGCAACAATAGCAAACAAGCAGGTCAATCTTTATACATGTCTACAGTCAGGCTGCGATGAATTCGCTACTATCGCAAAGCCTTCCACTAGAAGTGTGGCGAAATCCAAAGAAGCTCTGGATTACCAATAATGAAGTACATCGGCATTGGGTTCCGGAGTACACCGGCATCGCGGGCAACAAGAAGGCAGACAGGCTTCCCAAAGAGGGCGGTTCGTCGGAAATCATGCTGATAGAGGAAATGCCGATTTCTCTGCAAGATACTAATCGGAAAGCTCACAGAAGGCATGGAACAAAACGCAAGGCTCCAAGGTGTCCAAGATTATGTCCTTTCCCTCATGAGGGATGACGCTAGACTACCGGTAGGTGTTTTAACAGAACATTGCCTGCTGGCAACGCACGCCTTTAAACTGGCTCTGACCCATTTGGTCCGTTTGACTCGCATACCCTCAAAATTGCGAAAACCCGAAAAAATGCAAAAAATCGCCATTTTTTTGCGATTTACTCGAAATTTTGCGGGTATACAAGTCAAACGGACCGCAGATTCGGATTCAGCGGATCGAATGACATGTAGGTAGGTGATTCTGGTTAAATACACACAAACATTTTTTTTTTGTGCCGGTGTAATTTAAGAGCTTGCTGAACTTAGTATAAAAATGGTTTAACATAAAATGAAAAAAAAATAATAATAATGTATTTGTTGAAATATTTACCTTTGCCCCACTACATTACCTCCTGGCTACGCCCTTATATGTATATATGTACGTATTTTGTACACGCTACTGCTGCTTGCGCTTTTATTTTATTTTAATTTATTTGTTACTTTTCTGTTTTTTTTTTTTGTTTGTTTTGTTTTGTGTGCTGCTTTGGCGAATTTTCTCCACTGTGCCGCACTCACTCGCACTACCACCGCAGGGTGTTGAATCGACTTTTTTCCCCAGTCGCATGAAAAAGTATCCGAGTGGTTTGTTAACTTCAATACCAGCGATGGATTTATCCGTTATACCCAACACAATACTGATGGTAATGTACACAGAAAAAAAAGAAGAAGAAAACAAACACACACACACACACACACACAAATAAAGAGTTCAAGTGATTGGCATGCAGTTATGTGCATGTTTATTGTGTAGATGTAGGTAGTTGTAGTTGTTGTTTGTTGTGGTAGTGTATGTATTTTGCTGTTGCACGCTGCTGGTTGCGCATTGCATGCATCGTTTGGCAATTGCATTTATGCGGCGGCTTGCAGGTGCGCGCATAGCTGTGGGTCTATTTGGCCAATGTCGTCCATTAGCTGCCGCCAAAGTAACAATTCATTTTTTTTGTTATTTTAAATTTTTTTTTTAAATGTATATTTTATAGTTGCTGAAATGCATTGTTAGTATTTACATATATTTTTTGTGTTGTTTTGCATGTCATCGGGGAATATTTTTGAGTGCAAAAATGCCGGCTTTGGAAGTCGTGTGCGACAATACCTGCGGTTTGTTATTTTCTGAATTTGTATTTTTTCGTCTATTTTTTTAATTTTTGATAAATATTTTACCATCGAAATTCAAAACAACTGCGTTTGCTACGCGTTTGCATATTGAGTGCAAATTTGAAATTGCAATATTTTTAAGCAAAACTTTGTACTCCCTTTTTTGATCAATTTTTATGCATGATTTTGTTTGGTGCGAAATTTTCATTTGAAGTATTTTATAACAAAGGGCTCAATGTGATATGCCATATTTGGGGTTCCTGTATTGTTAATTTATTTTAGTTTACGCTATAAGAATAATTTGTATTTTATCATTCCCTCACCGTGCTGATTTTATGCGGAGATTCCGGAAATGTCTAATAAAAAAAAATTATCACACTATTATTTTATAGCTGTTAAGTATCAATTAAACATTACTAAAGTCTGAATGAATTTTAAATTAAATTTTCGGGGGGCGGAATGATGCCAACCCAGGTTAAAAGACTTAGACCCATATAGTAAAACTACCTCAAGTGAGTTTTTATAGCTATATTAAGTTTGCAATTCATATCGGAGCGAAATATGTAGTTTGGGTGCATATAGTAAAATTTCACAAGGAATAATTTTGCAGACAATTTTTGCCCATTAGCTTTCTCACGAAAGGATTGATTTGACCACATTTTTCGGTAAGTCTAATTAAAATGGCATTTGGGCAGTCGTTGGAGCGTTGAAATGATCTAGAAAAACATTTGCCGGATTAGCATTTTTGATAAAGAAACATTGTAGTGGCTAGAAAAATTCTGCATATTTCAAGAGGATATAGATATTTGTTTTTTTTTTTTTTTGTATGGACTTTTACGTCCTTTGTATAAAGATTTCTTCTGAGAATACCACTAAACGAAATTTTCCGGCGAATAATTTTCTAGAAAATTTTAACTCCTTTATTCAGACTTCATAAAAACGACCCATTCGTGCGAGAGCAAACTGTAGGTTCCTCCCGTTTGTGTGACAACATCAAGGCGCACGCCAAAAAATCGGGGGAGAAGCTCGTCCAAATACGAACATATTGTGTAAGCGCCAATCTTCTTATAACGGGTGATTTTTTTGAGGTTAGGATTTTCATGCATTAGTATTTGACAGATCACGTGGGATTTCAGACATGGTGTCAAAGAGAAAGATGCTCAGTATGCTTTGACATTTCATCATGAATAGACTTACTAACGAGCAACGCTTGCAAATCATTGAATTTTATTACCAAAATCAGTGTTCGGTTCGCTTTACGTCCGATTTATGGTCTACATAATCGACCAAGTGAGCAAACAATTAATGCGATTGTGACCAAGTTTCGCACTCAGTTTACTTTATTGGACATTAAACCAACCACACGAATGCGTACAGTGCGTACAGAAGAGAATATTGCGTCTGTTTCTGAGAGTGTTGCTGAAGACCGTGAAATGTCGATTCGTCGCCGTTCGCAGCAATTGGGTTTGCGAAACACATTTCGAACCGAACACTGATTTTGGTAATAAAATTCAATGATTTGCAAGCGTTGCTCGTTAGTAAGTCTATTCATGATGAAATGTCAAAGCATACTGAGCATCTTTCTCTTTGACACCATGTCTGAAATCCCACGTGATCTGTCAAATACTAATGCATGAAAATCCTAACCTCAAAAAAATCACCCGTTATTATTAAATTTTTATCTATTTATTGTTGTTGTTGTTGCAATCTTGAGATAAGCTTAGTATCCAGCTGTCATAAAAAGTAAAGTCGAAAAGTAAGAGCGCATCAGCAGAGCAACGGGGCAATTCTGGATAACATACCATCTAAAAGGTTTTGCGTAAGGAAAATGAGGGACAGATGGGCTGGAAAGATAGTGCAAAAGACTTTTCTTATTCTTGTATAAAAGTCTAAGAAAAAAGCTCTCTCATTCATTTTTTACCTAAATTTTTTCTTTTTTAATTTACTTTTCTTTTAATTTTTAGATGCCATTCTTTTAAAGAGGATATAGTTTTTTTGATTTCATTTAATTTTTAAGAAGTTGTTTAATTTTTTTCTTTTTTAAATTAAAATTCTTTCTATTTTTGTTTATTTTTTTACTTTTTTAGATTTTATTGCCTAAGGGCCGTTTTCTTATGCAACCTTTAACTTTGAAGCTCACTTTATATTTAAAGGTTACATTGGTTTACAACCAAGAACATACATACGTCAAAAACCGATAATAGAAATGCTTTACTTTAGACATAGCTATATACTTGAAAGCTACCTTTAAATACAAAGTGAGCCTTAAATTAAAGGTTTCTTGAAAAATGGTCCAAAAAAGATAAATATTTTTTAGTTTCATACAATTTTTAGCAACATATTTTATTTATTTAATTTTATTTTTCAATTCTACTTGATTTCCTTCTATTAACTTTATTTTTTTTTTAATTTTTAGATTTTATTGTTTCTCTTTTTGATTTCTTTTTTTTCTTTTCCTAATTTAATTTTTAGATTTCATTGTTATAAAAATATATATATGCTTAGTTTCATTTAATTTTTAAAAATATTTTTATTTATTTTTACTTTATTTTCATTTAAATTTTCAATTGCATTTTCTTTTGTTTTTTAAAACTTATTTTTAATTTTTTTTTAATATAATATGATTTTTAAAAAATTTATTGCTAAAAGGCGAACAGCTCACGCTAAAAGTGCGTTCACACATAAACCGAAGCCGAGCCCAGCGGAGCCGTGCCGAACTTAGTGAAGTTTTCAAACTGCTGTAGGCATATAAAAGTGTTCATACAGCAAGCGTTTTGGAGCTGAAAGTAAAGCAGTTTTTGATTTTAAATTTTCTACTAAAGTTTTCAAATTCATGACGGTGTTGCAAATAAGATATTAGTATTTTCAAACAAAAACAAATTTTTCAACTAATTTTTTGAACAAAATTGAGCAAATATTCTTGCGACTTTTAATGGACGGTAAGTGTTGTGGTCTCTTTGCAGCCGAGTTCATGAGAAAAGCTTTGCTTCTTCTCGTTCAGTGTGACCACCGCTTCGCTCCGCCTTTCTTCGCTCGGCAGTGCTCGGCTCTCTGCGTGAACGCAAGGCCTCCTCGTTAGCAGATTTTTCCAAAAGTATTTCGAAATACGATAAATAGCTTTCAAGACAGTTGCCAGAATTGACAATTGTCTAACGAAATACTTTTTTCTTATCAAAGATTGTGGTGAGTTGAAGGACAGTTGCCAAATTACTAAATTTTGTACTTTGTACTTAATTCTCGTCCTTTAAAGCTCAGTTAGTCTAGACCTAACTTAATTTAACTTACCATAACAAATTATCAATGATTACTCAACACTTCAACTTAAGCCAAGAGTGGAAATATTTTGTTTTCGCATTTCCCTTTTCAACGGTTTAACAGTTCGCCGCCTAAATCGCCACATCAAAAGAATGCATGCAAACAAAATTGTTTGCGTTCATTTATTTTTAAGTAATACAAAAACAAGAGTCTGGCAAGCCTGATTCTCTAACCGCTCTCAATTCCCGTAGGGCCGTAGCTTAAGAATCTAAAATCTGCAGGTTATTAAGTTGCTTACGGTAAGTTAACTTCTAACTAACCGTCAACACAGTTTCTCATATAACAGGTTGGCCATAATACTGAAGTTACTGAAATTAAGTCTAGACTAACTAACTAAGCTTTTAGAAAGCTTCACATTCAGTAAGGGGGCAAAGTCAAGCAATGATGTACGCTTTTGATGCAATCAAATTGCTTAATTTCTGCCTTTAATTGCTATTTAATATTGCTATTGAAGCCAACTTTTCGTTTGTAGGTTATCTGAGTGCTCAACACTGTTACATGCATATATGTGTCATTAGGGTGGTCTCTAAAAACATCAACATCTAAATTTTGCATGGGGACGCGTTTATTTTGTTTTACGTACAGAATATACAAGACATCCACGAAAGTTTCAAAATTGTAAACAAATTTTTAGGGGAGGTCGATTTTTTTTTTATCCACTAACTTTTCACGGTGATCACTGATCATCTCAATATATTGAAACTCATATTAACTCGTAAACCCGATTAAATTCTTTGTTTCTTGAAATTCACTTATATATTTTACCCATTATTTTCTTATACGTATAAATATAAAGACACACACGAAATAAAAAAGTATGCAAAAAAATTTGAAACAAAACTTTACTTAAATCGCTAAAATTCGCAGCGTATTGGAACTTATTCATATAAAGTAAAGAACTCGATTTAAAATTTTTGTAGTTGACTTCTAAATTTTGTATGGGGCACCCCTTTATTTTTCTTTAAGTACAAATAAAAAGGCATTCACGAAAATTAAAAAATTAAACAAATTTTATTTAAAAAAAAATTTTAGTTTTTTAAAAATCGCCAAAATTAATACAAAAAATGTTTGCTTTGATCAGCTACAATTCAGCACATTAAAACTTATTCATATAAGTTCACACGATTTCAAAAACTATTACAATTCGAAAAAAATTTTTTACGGTTTGAAACTTTTTTTGATCAAAAAAATTCGAAAAAATTTTTACTTTGCCCAGCCATATTTCAGTGCATTGAAACTTATTCATATCAGTTAATTAACTCGTTTTTAAAAAATTGTATAACTGAGCGTATTGAAACTTGCTCATATAGCTTCATAAACTCAATTTTTTTTTTTTAAATATTTTAATTTTTCCAACCCCACGCAACCCCCTAAAAATGTCTTTAAAGTTTTGAAATTTTAGTGGATGCCTTGATTTTTTACGCAGAACAAAAAAGGGTGCCCCTTGATGTTGTGAATACATACCTACATATATGTACATAACTGCCTTATTGTGCTGTATATCAAATGCAATTACTTTTCCTTCCTTCTACACCATAGATATCCTTCAATATCAGAAATGCAACCAATCAAGCGAATGAATGAGATTTCCATTTCGCCAACCAAACACTTTTACTACACACTTTACTTAAACATGCACACATACATAAATACATACAGATATACCAACATTGAATACAGGCATTTCCGCCACTGCGGTATGCTATGGCGTTGCACTTTGCCTGTGCCATATTTTATAAGTTGCATATAAGCTTGAGGATGTGTATGTATTTTGTATTCACTTGTGGATATGACAGTACCTACTCAAAAATGTGTATATGCATATGCATATGAATGATGTGTATGTATGTGTAGGTGTCTGTTTATTTCGATTTGCATCAGCGCTTGATATTTTCCACTTTGTATGCAATCATACATTAATGCAGCTGCTCAATTGCGCATATTGCAGTTTGACTATGCCACTACTGCTGAGCAAAGAAATTACACACGCATGAATATATGTATGTATATTTATGCCTATATGAGCATATGCACTCATGCCTGCACTCAAATATACTTCAAAACTCATACGCATTGGTGTATGACTATGAATTTTATTTTACACACATATGCAAATAGTATTTATATGAATACCGATATTATTTGTTTCTACGCAATTTATTTGGAGTTGAACAAATATGCAATCTCAATGTGATTTATGGACGAATTTTTGTACCCAGTTGAAAATGGTTCACCAAGAACAATGGGAACTCACTTTGGTAGCACATTTTTAACAACACCCAATACTTAATCGATACGACTCCTCGAGCTGATTATATAATTATGAATTCTGCTAATCTCAATGCCCTAGAGCTCCTCGAGGCTATTACGGATGTGCGAGTCAAAGTATTTCAATCTTAGCCTCACGAAAGTTGGACACCTAAGAAGCTAGTGTTAAGGTGAGTCCATCTCGTCATCTTCCGGGCCTTACTGAATAGATACCGATTGGACAGCACACCCAGCCGCTCCTTATCCAGCAATAACATTAAAAGAGTACCCTAGAAACTGCCACAAAGTTCTCCGCAATGTCACTGTGACTCGGAACCCATATAAACCTAATACAGGTCTATTCCGACGCAACTGAAAGAGAGGACAGACATTCTTTAACTAAATTAGAGCGCGCCTCCAATAAACTTAAGGCCCTAATAGCTGCTTGCCTATCAGTATAAACACCCACCTCCCTAAAAAGTCATCACACTCCTAAGCAGTGAATATACTGCCCCCTTAATGGCATCAACTTCTGCCTGAAATACAATCCCTTAGTCCTGAATCCTGAACTTAGTACTGATGGAAAAGTCTCGGCAGAAGACCCCTTCGCCAAACCTGCCGTCATGTTTCGATTAATCCGTGATAAACTACACTGCTCCCTCTCTCCTGAAATTATGCCCAGCCCAATCCGGCCTGGAGATTTGGCATAGAAGGAGCTTCTAGCAGTCATTTCGGTGGTGTAGTAATCAGAGCGATCAGGGCTGAAAGCGAAGACCCAGAACTCCAGAGTTTTCCGTCTTTAAGCCGGTCAACCAATTGGCTTACCTGAGTCTAATAGCGGTTCGCTTTGCAGCAATTCACAGCATTACGTTAAGTGACCAAATTGGGGTGGTCCACAGTGCCCCACTAATACCAATTAAAGTAGACCGACATAGGCGCTCGAATTCTATTAACTAGTGCAGCCTTATAAAGTGAGTTCCATAAAACATAATGGGGTTGACTAGGGTTTCGTAAAGCCAATAGACAACTTTTGAGCTGAACACCCCATCTCCGTTCAATAGCTCATCTACAACAGCTTAAGGTCACTGATGCCTTCCTTGCTTTTTCCTCGATGTTCGGCCTCCATTACAGTTTCCTGTCGAAGATCAATCCTAAGTACTTGACCTTGGCAGATATCTCTAAGTGGGAAGACTAGTGCAGGGATTTTATACTTTCTATTCAAAATTTTAACTTTTTCGAGAAAATATATTAATGCCTCTTTGGAAACATCAGTGAGAGGCAATGAATGACTTCTATGCTTTTTAGGCGACTTTCATGACGTCTGCTGTTGTTTTCGTACTGGGCTGCTGTGTATGTATGTGCTGGTATGAGTAATTTAAAAGTGGTGACTGATCATATATAGAAAACGTTCCGCCACAACAGTTAGTTATTAAAGCTGTTGAAGCAATAAAAGGAGAACAATGCTCAGGCATACACACGAGCAGATGCACGTATACCTAATTTAAAAATTAAGAATTTCGGGATATTCGGATCTAGGGACTTCTTCTGGATTTGCGGAACTATTTCGGGATTTTCAAGATTTTCGGGTTTCTCGGTCTTCTTTATTATTTTCAAGACTAATTCGGGATTCTCGGGACAATCGCGGGAGTTTCGAGATTCGTTAAAATAAAGTCCCTTACTACTGTTAGGTGGCTCATATCCCTTATCCTTATCTAATGCAATTGTTATACTAAAATTGAATGGGCTATACAAATGCATACTTAGATTTTTTATTTTCTTTATTGAATTTTCCTGAGTTTTCCACAAAGTTTACAGATTTTGTTTTTAATTCCTTTTTTTTGGAGTAGTATGAACTATATCTTTATAAAAAATTATCGAGATTCTCGAAACTATTTGTGATGTCGACGCCTCTTCGGGAATGGCGGGACTATATCAGGAATTTCGTAGTTTTGGGGTTCTCAAGAATATTTCGAGATTTTCGAAACTATATCGATACTTTCAGAGTTACCTCGGGATATTCGGGTCTTTGGGACTTATTCTTTATTTTCGGGACTATTTCAGGATTTTAAAGGTCTTCGGCATCCTCAGGTCTAGTTAAAGATTTTCAAGACTATTTCGGAATTTTCGGGTTTCTCGATACTATTTTAAGATTTTCCAGACTATATAGGGCTTTCAGAACTATCTCAGGATTGTAGGCGCTATTTCGCAATCGTCGAGACTACTTCAGTATTTTCAGGACTATTTCGGGTCTTTGGGAATAGTTATCGATTTCCGAGACTGTTTCGGGTTATTCGGGGCTACTTCGGTATTTTCAGCAATAAAATCGATTTGTGATATGCTTCGCTGAGCGCAGATTAGGTGAGGTGGATTGAGTTGAGTTGAGGTGAATTAAGGTGAGGCTAGTTGAGCCTCATGAGGCAAGTAGAAGGTTAGGTGTTAATTGCTTTAGGTTTTCCTAAACCATAAATTATAAATTTTTATATTTTTTTTAAATCTAGAATTTAGACATCCCGAAAATTGGTACTTTAAATACATTAGGCGAATTGTAGTTATTAACGGGTGATTTTTTTGAGGTTAGGATTTTCATGCATTAGTA
>NW_016170966.1:0-15077 GCF_001687245.7 Rhagoletis zephyria
TCACTACAATCATTTGATCCCACCACGCGAGTTCGCTTTTGGATGTGCTGTTTCCTTTTACTCTCAGCAGTAAGCCAAACAGGGCTGCGGGAAGGAGAAGGAGGATTAGGCACTTCCGCGCCCGTAGCGTTAACAGCATCAGATTTAGCACTAACACCATCAGTCGGTATATGTTGTGAAACAGGTGGCAAACCAGCAGAAGAAATGTTTTTCACAATTACAGGAGCGAGTAAAGATGAATTAGCAGCAAAAGAAGCATTAGCAGTGCACGGTGTTGATGGCTTCGTGGTGGTAGTAGTACCCGCAAGTAAATTGGCAGTACAACCAGCGACAGTATTTGTGTTCATGAGGCCGTCAACATGACGTACAGTTTTAGAGCCACTAGAACTAGCAATCCTGCCAGAATCAACTTTGCGAGCGGGAGAGATGACGCTAACACTCTGAGCCGATGTGCGCTCAGACAAGACGCTTTCAGAGCCAAACGAATGAGGGGAAGCGGGAGCCACAACAGCACCAGGCGATGAACAGTAATTATTGTTGTTGTACGAAGCACTAGCACCAAACTCAGCTGCCAGCAAACCCACATTAAGAGCATTTAAATTGCGTGCATTCGAATTGTTGGTGAAATGCAAAGATAAAATAAGTTTTTTTTAATGCATCAAGTTGGACAGAAAGATCTTTGAATTTGGCATCAAAAGCGTCTGATATTAACTCAATACTACGCTTTTGGGTCACCATAATCTCGTCGAGAACTTTACAAAGTTTCTCCGGCATAACAACACAGTCTTCACAGAGGTAAATTAAATGCCGGTTAGTTTTAACCAAGTTCATATCGTATTCAGATATGCCCTTACAACACGCATGATGGAATGTTTTCCTGCAAAAACCATTACACGGCACCAAATTCGCGTCAGATCTCGAAAACGCTTTACTACATTTGCCACAGCAGTTGGCCATTACCAAAGAATAAATAAAATATCGGAGCAAAACGAAAACACGTCTGCACACAACGAGAGCTGAACAGATTGCGATCCAAAGAAGAGAACTCGCCTGAAGAACAAGAGCAACTGCACTCAAACAACGTTTAAGAAGAATGTATAAAGAGGACATTAGTCGCACATAATCGTCAAAATGCCATCGATATCAACAAGTTTTCATCTTATACACGGCTACTACGAGTGGTTGCATGGATCTTACGTTTTATACGCAAACTAAAGACTGAATCACGCCAAGGAGGTGAGTTAGTGCCGAGTGAGATGGTAGCCGCGGAAAATTAGACATGTCGTCAAGCACAATTCGACGTCTATGGCAATGAGATCAACACACTACGTGCAAACAAGTGTCTTTCGAGGTCGAGCCCACTGTTTCAACTGACACCAAAACTAGATCCGGATGGGATCTTGCGCATAAATGGCAGAATCGATGGCGCATACTGTCTGCCGGAGTCTACACACCGTCCAATTATGATACCACAGAGACATCGCCTCGCGTCTCTCGTCTTGGATCACTTTCATCGGAAGAATCATCACCAAAACAACAGATTAACGATCAATGAAATGCGTCAGCGCTTTTGGGTGCCACATGCACACGCCATACTGAAAGCTGTAAGAAAAGGATGTCCAGTGTGTGTACGTCAGTCTACCAAGCAGATCACGTCTTTGATGGGTCAGTTACCATCCGATCGTCTAACGCCATACGTCCGCCCATTTTCCTATACCGGAATTGATTATTGCGGCCCGTTCTTCGTCAGCATTGGTCGAAGACGTGAGAAGCGTTGTGCCTAACCACAAGAGCGATTCATCTCGAAGTGTCAGTCGATCTTTCAACCGACGCATTCTTGCCAGTTCGCATAAGAAGCGACAACGGGACCAATTTTGTTGGAGCACAACATAACTTGGCAAAAGACGAGAGAACTTTCGATTTTGAAGCTATTCAACGTGAGACGTCAAGGGACCAGATCGAATGGAAATTCAGTTGTCCAGCCAATCCAGCCGAAGGTGGGTGCTGGGAACGCCTGATTCAGTGTGTCAAGCGAATCCTTCATCGTGTATTAAAGGAAGAGGCCCCTCGACTAGACACCTTTTGTAGCGTGATTATTGAAGCCGAAAACATTGTCAACAGTCGCCCGTTGACAGACATACCGTTGTCGGCACAGAGCCCGGAACCATTGACTCTAAACCACTTTCTTCTGGGAGGCCTCAATTCTACGCAGACTCCTGGCGATGCCGACGAGAAGGTGTGCCTCCAAAAGCTGTGGAGTATCGCGCAAAACTTAAAAGATCGCTTATGGAAGCGATGGATCAACGAGTGCCTACCACAACTTCTGACGCGTTCAAAATGGTATAAAGAAGGTACTCATCTTCAACCAGGACAGCTATTATTGGTTTGCGAACCGCACTTGCCAAGAGACCAGTGGCAGACCGGCCGCATCACCGAAGTCATTAAAGCGAAAGACGGTCAAGTGAGAAGCGCCGCGGTACCGGCCAGTGGTGGAACTATTCGCCTCGAAGCTAGCCGCTTTGGAGTTTGCGAATCCCCACTAGGATTCGCCGGGGGGTGGGATGTTAACGCCACCTACATGGCAACACAACATCCATCCGGCAGCACCAGATAATTTTATGTTACCGCTATGTAATTTTCGATCATTTATGTTTTTACTTATATACTTATATTTTACTTGTCTTTTATTTGTTCAAAGTCATTCGCAGCGCAAAAGCCGACGAGAACATACCCCACAAAACCCGCGCCCAACGCGGTTTTCTGTAATTCGCGCCAAACGCGGTTGATGTAATAGTTTGTAGACCAAAACCAAAGTTTTACTTAAATAAAACAACATCTTAATTGCGAATCTGGTTTAGTCTATTTTTCAATGACAACAAGTTTTAAAGCTTTTTAATGAATCGTTTTAGCCAAACTGAGTGTTTAAAATTGCTGATAATAATTTTTGTATTCGTTGTTTTCTTTGATTTGTTTACTTTTCATTCGTTTTCCAGCGAAACAAGATGGCGTAGAACCCGCTCAAAAAATAATTTTTTTTTTCACTCTTGTCCTGCGTGGCACACTCCAACAGTGGTGCCAGGTCTTCTGCATGGGAAAACGTCCCTCTTGGTCTGAAAAAACGTCATTTCCTACCCAAAAACGTCTTTTTCAAATGAATGTACAATAAATTGTTCGTATTTAAATTTTTATTGTATACAAAGGTACATATCGAGCCCTAACCGCCAAAATAACGAAAGGGACATTTTTTTCAAAATCATCTTTTTGATGCAGAAATATTCCTAGAGCATCTAGAGGCGTTCTGCATCAAAAAGAAAATTTTGAAAAAATGCCGCTTACGTTATTTTGGTGGTTAGGGCCCGATATGTACGTAAGGTATATTAAAATATTATTTCGACAGAGCACATTTAAAATTCATTGTAAACTGGTCTGAGATCGTTAATATAAATATCATTTTATACATACAATTGTGATCAACTGATTAAGTCATCAACATTTTGATCGATTTTGGCTGTTTCTCTTTCGTTTATTTAATGTTTATTATTTTTCCATAAAAGCCAATCTCATTAGCAAACAAAATATAAATCCACAAAAATTGTGCAAAAATTATAAACAATCTGCAAATTTTCAGCTAGATTTTCAACTTTCTATTCAGATTTTTTAGCCCATTAAATTTCAGGGCAATAATGTGCAAGCTTTAAGGGGCTAAATAATCGCGTTGGTTTTAATAATTTTTTTTCTTGTAGAAATTTGGTTAGGGGCTCGGTTGTCGAAAATGCTAAATTACGTTCTGCTAAAAAGAACATAGCAATAGGCCCATTCAATATCAAAAAAATTGTTCCGAATTGTTACTAGTACTTGCAAGTTTTTACTGGAAATGCATTCAATAACCCAAATATTTCCAAGAGGGAGCGAATTCGAGAGCGTAACAGCCCGAGAGAGCTGCAAATTCTTGCAAGTAAAAAGTTTACTTGCGGGAGTTTGCAGGAGTCCAAAAGTAAGGTTATGTTTCAAATTCAAAGGTAAACAAACTGTTTAAGAGGATGATTTGATGAAACATAATTAGTGAAATGAAAATATGGATAAAAAATTCAAATATATTGTATACTTTTTACTTTTATGATGATCAGAACTATTCCCAATTAAAAAGAAAATTGCGCGCCAAAACTTAAAAGTCAAAAAGTGTCAAAATGGCTTAAGTTGCAAGTTTTTACTAGTTCTGCGTTTAATAACTTTTTCAGAAAATTTTTTCTTGCTCTCAATTTTACTCTCTATGTTTCTTTCACGCTCTCGCTGCAAGTACTTACTGGAAAAGTTATTGAATGGACCTAATATTTCAGTCTTTTTTGCGTTCAGTACATTTTCAATGAGGTCTTAAAAAAATCGCCTACTTTTTTCTGACGTTTTATGCTGCACAGCTTTTTTGGTGCTTTTGCGAGCAATAGATCAGCTTTACCTGATTTGGCTTTTGATGTGCAATTGCATCATTACAGCAAACCTCGTAACCTCAAGTGCTTACACAACCAGCCTTTGAACAAGGGATCCTTAGTCCAAGAACCCAAAAAAAAACCTTTGGAGGAAGCAGCTGCAGCAAANAAAGGGACATTTTTTTCAAAATCATCTTTTTGATGCAGAAATATTCCTAGAGCATCTAGAGGCGTTCTGCATCANTTAACAAAGAAAAACTACAAGGAAGTTAAAAAACGTCATTTTTTACACAAAAAACGTCCAAACGTCAACNGGGAGTTTGCAGGAGTCCAAAAGTAAGGTTATGTTTCAAATTCAAAGGTAAACAAACTGTTTAAGAGGATGATTTGATGAAACATAATTAGTGAAATGAAAATATGGATAAAAAATTCAAATATATTGTATACTTTTTACTTTTATGATGATCAGAACTATTCCCAATTAAAAAGAAAATTGCGCGCCAAAACTTAAAAGTCAAAAAGTGTCAAAATGGCTTAAGTTGCAAGTTTTTACTAGTTCTGCGTTTAATAACTTTTTCAGAAAATTTTTTCTTGCTCTCAATTTTACTCTCTATGTTTCTTTCACGCTCTCGCTGCAAGTACTTACTGGAAAAGTTATTGAATGGACCTAATATTTCAGTCTTTTTTGCGTTCAGTACATTTTCAATGAGGTCTTAAAAAAATCGCCTACTTTTTTCTGACGTTTTATGCTGCACAGCTTTTTTGGTGCTTTTGCGAGCAATAGATCAGCTTTACCTGATTTGGCTTTTGATGTGCAATTGCATCATTACAGCAAACCTCGTAACCTCAAGTGCTTACACAACCAGCCTTTGAACAAGGGATCCTTAGTCCAAGAACCCAAAAAAAAACCTTTGGAGGAAGCAGCTGCAGCAAAACACAAAGATTGTAAAGATTTATTAAGAGAATAATTCAAAATCAGTTCTACTTATAAGATTTATTAACAAAGAAAAACTACAAGGAAGTTAAAAAACGTCATTTTTTACACAAAAAACGTCCAAACGTCAACAGGGTACAAAAAACGTCCAAATGACGTTAAAAAAGGCAACCTGGCAACGCTGCACTCCAACGCAACGCAAATGTTCTATGTGGAAGGGCCCCTTACCATGATGGTCGATTCCCATGTGTAAACGCTATGTTAAGCTATAATCGATTAATTTGACAAATAAATAGTCATTTTTCATAATTTTACTCGTACTAGTGCGGGCTTGATAATTCATTCTATTTACTTTATTATTCCAATGTTCGAGTACTACTATTATTTAGTTTAAAGGCGAATTATTATAAAGTTATTGATTTGAAAGTGAAGTACAACTAGAAAAATGCGTGTGGTAAAATAAAGAGCCATATATAGATAATTGAGGTGATAACTTTTTTCGCACGGTAGAATAAACTTGCTACAGATCAACTGAAACTTCAGAATTAGTTATATTCACATTTTCCCTAATATCAGTTCAAATCTGTTCTGCCATTTTATGATATAGAAAAAACAGCTAATGCGGTAAATGCAAATTAGGTATCAAATAGTCTGTTCCAGTTCTCCAGCACATAGTCAGAAATAGTGGCAAACCGCTGCTTTGGTTTTGCCGATTTTGACCATGTGTCGGCTTTCCAATAAGAGCGTTGGATTAAGGAACGGTGGGCGAAGGGAAAGTAGCCGTGGCACACAGAAAGAAGAATTCTACTTAGTAAGGGTTATAATCCCTAAGCGCGGCCAAAGGCCGCCTAAGCAAAAAGTAGTTATGTGCAAAAATACCATGGATGGCTTAAGGGGTTTCGGCCTCCTTTATTTACGTCCGTAAACCTAGCTGACCCAAGTCGCCAAAAATCAAAACAAATTAGCTAGGAATTAGTTGTCTTTTAGGTGTTAATTAGGGCCTCCAAAATTAACTTAGGTGTTCCATTGGTTTCCGAGAGATTCGCAAAGACGTGTGGGTCAGCTAGGTTTACGTAAACACACCTAATTCCTGCATATGTTTTTCGAAAATTTAAAACAAAAATTTAAAGATTGTTCAGCTAGGTTAACAGCGCAAAGCTAGCTGAAAACACATTTTTCGGAATTTCTTGGAAACCAATGGAGTAATAAATTAGTTTTGGTGGCGTTGAATAACACCTAAAATACACCTAATTCCAGCATATATATGGCAAATTTAGAAGCTAAATTTAAAAATGGGTCAGCTATGTTTACGTAAACCTAGCTGACCCACACATTTTTGCGAATTTCTCGGAAACCAATGGAGCTACTAAATTAGTTTTAGTGGCGTTGAAGAACACCGAAAAGACACCTAATTCCTGCATATATGTGTTTCGAAAATTTAAAGATTGTTCAGCTAGGTTAACATCGCTAAGCTAGCTGAAAACACACATTTTTGCGAATTTCTCGGAAACCAATGGAGCTACTAAATTAGTTTTAGTGGCGTTGAAGAACACCGAAAAGACACCTAATTCCTGCATATATGTGTTTCGAAAATTTAAAGATTGTTCAGCTAGGTTAACATCGCTAAGCTAGCTGAAAACACACATTTTTGCGAATTTCTCGGAAACCAATGGAGCTAATAAATTAGTTTTAGTGGCGTTGAAGAACACCTAAAAGACATTTAATTCCAGCATATATTTGGAAAATTTAAAACCTAAATTTAAAGATAGGTCAGCTAGGTTTACGTAAACATTTTTGCGAATTTCTCGGAAACCAATGGAGCTAATAAATTAGTTTTAGTGGCGTTGAAGAACACCTAAAAGACATTTAATTCCAGCATATATTTGGAAAATTTAAAACCTAAATTTAAAGATAGGTCAGCTAGGTTTACGTATCTGATCCACACATTTTTGTGTGTGTGTGTGTATTTCGAAAATTTAAAACAAAAATTTAAAGATTGTTGTATTTCGCAACACAGAAAGAAGAATTCTACTTAGTAAGGGTTATAATCCCTAAGCGCGGCCGATGGCCGCCTACGCAGAAACTTCTTCGCATAAATACTATGACTAGCTGCAAATTCGTATCGGTTTGTGATTTTGTTACATATTGTTGAAATATTTTTATTATCGCTAATATGAGCTTAAATAACTTAATTATAAATTGAGTACAATTCCCAGCATTTCCTGAGTTTGGATACAAGTCAGTGCTTTCATTTGCTTAAAACAAGCGAAAACGCAAGTGAAAATTGTAATTTTTGGTCATTTTTCTAATGGGTCGCTAGGGACCTATAGGGGGCCCACGCGGTCGGGGGTTGCATTTTTGTCAATGGCGGTTCATGCCCTCTTCAAAAAGGGGTGTGGCAGGTGCCACGCTCCCTCCCCTTCCGCCCACCGCCTTTTTAACCAACGCCCTTATTGGAAAGTTTCCGCTTGACCATTCTTAAGTAAAAGTCAACACACACAAAGTATAAATGCTCTAATGCTCTCACGAAAATCACCGATTGGGGAAATGTGTGTGTTGACTTTATTGTACATCGACATGTGTGTGTTTTAGCACAACTATCGGAAATTTTCTCATGAAACTTTACTATGATAATAAGAAATAGATATCGTTACGTAAATTCCCACTATTTTCACTTTGTTAATAGCATGGACGTGAACCGGATGAAAAATTTGGTCGGTTCGGTACAGCGGTTCGAACCGTTTTTGCACTTTTGGTATGGTTCGTCAAAGCGGTCTTTTTGGTCTTTGAACCGGGGTTTCGGTTCGGTTCAATGGTTCGAAAAACAACACAATAACGCGGAAGCTTAAGTGTCAAGTGTCAAGTGTCAAGTGCAACAACGCACAAGGTTAAGGGTCAAGTGTATGACAAATGAGATGGGTGTTGCCTTTAAATTTGATATTGTCACATGGTAAACAAACATGGTAGGTATTACAATGTTTAAAAAAAGGAAAACAAGTCGGTACATTTATCTATTGGAAATTGGTTGAAACGAACCTTTAAACCTTTATGGAAAGTGGGTCGGTTTTCGGTTCGGATCAAACATTTGTGGAAAATTTCGGTGCGGTTAATGGTTCAGTTAATTAATAGAAAAAATCGGGTTTCCGGTTCAAAAGCGGTTCGGTTCAAGCCGGTTCACGTGCCTGGTTAATACTATTGTAAAAGTAATTTGTTGTTTAAATTGTTTGCACTTCCACTAGCATATTTTCATATAAAAAGTGCAGCTATCATTTATATTTTCATAGATATACGTGAGCAAATGCAAATTAAAAAAAAAAAGATGAGGATCGATAGAGATTATTGAGCTGAACATAACCGTATATTTAATTTTGGGGGGAAACAACAACTACAAGAGTTATAAGGATCAAAGTTAAAATTAAGCATTTTTTTAATAAAAAATTCTCAAAAACCCATTCATGGATTTTAAAAATTGTGTGGTCATTCGATCGAGAATTTATTTATTTTTAATCTAATGTACTCTTTATATGTGTGTTGTATAGTTTTCAAAAAATAAAACGATTGTTAAAAATATATTATATATATATAATAAAATATATAATACTAGAAAATCCGGTGAACTTCGTCTCGCCCAAAATTATGTTTTCTTTATTGAAACATTTTGGTCTAAAATTTTCACCAACAATTCACTGTCACGGTTTATCTGCTAATATTATGCAGGCCTATCACAGATTCCGAGTGAACTCAAGTCGTGAAAAAATCTCCCGTCATAAATTCTAGAGAAATGCTATCAGCAATTCCGACGCATTCGTAGTTAGTGCTGCCTTTGGTTTTTATGTTTTGGTTTAATAATTCTAAATCAAAATAAAATAAATCAAAGTAAAATAACTCGAAATCAGTGACACCATTCTCACGAATTTCGAACTTGCGGGAGAATTTCGTGATCACGACGGAATTCATGATAGTTTGGTGGTCGTCGGAAGGCAAGCTTCAAAGGCAGTCTTAAATAACCCCACGAAACTGTAATGTCCACGAAGAAGTTCTTGGAATTTCCCCCAGTGATCTGGCTTTTCATAGTATGGTTAATCGAATAACGAAATAAATTTGAAAAATCTTTCCCTCTTCACTCCCTGGCTAGGGATGCAAATTTTGAGGAGTCACATCGATACATCGATGCTTCGATGCATCGGAAAAATTACATCGGTGCGCCAGAAAGACGTCGATATAACGATGGTATCCGATGTTTCAAAATTTTTTAGGTTAGTCACACTAAAAGGAAAATTTAATACTTTTTAGTTCCAACTCTCTGTTCAATTAGAAAAATACTTAAATATGGATGTATTTCCCTCTATTTATTTACTGTTTATTTACCCTTCCTATAAATAAAATAGAAATGCATGCCGTCGTAAGTTTACTGAGCCTAATGACTAAGTAAGAATTTTTAATATCGAAAGGTAAGAATGTTCCTCAAAAGAATAAGTAATAAAATTCATGGCCAGTCAAAAAATTTTAGGAGCATAATTCGATATTAAAACATCGCTGAAACTGGCATCGATGTATCGTCAATTTAGCGATTTTAGGAAATTGTAAACATCGATGGTAAACATCGAATTTTGAACCGATATTATCGATGTTTCCTGGGCCTCCCCTTAGCTGAAACGGACGACAACGTTGACGGATGAACCGACCCGGGCGGGGCTTAGTATCCGCTACAACAACAACAACAACAACATGTTTCAAAAATATCGATGCATCGTTCGCATCCAAATCCCTGGTGAGTCTCTGCTTGCAACTGTATAGTATGGCTGGTGGCGATTTCAAAATGGGATAGTATCGTTCGTCTACAGAAATCCAATATATGTATGCATAGACTTATTCCCGATGAAATATCTGGCGTTTAATGTCTCATCAAAGCGCAATAGTTCTGGTGGTTGATTTAACAGAGGTCATTTGAGATTGACCCCTGGACAGCTCGATCCTAGTGTCTGAATGAAGTTTAATGCAGAGTAATATTGGTAAATCACATCCATTGGGCAGGTGGGAAAACACGGCAGTTCGACAAACTCAGTAGTGAGGCAGGTCGACCTAATCGGACATTCACGACACTTTCTCACTGGACGTTTTTTTAGTAATAACTCGATTCCAGCTCCACCTTACGGGTCGATTTGTGAACTGTAACTATACGGATACCCCCTCAAACACACACATAGCCGTTCTCGAGCTTTGCGAACGGAATAAACGGCTTTCAAAATATATATTAGTTTAGATAACTCAACCCCAGGGTTCCTTAGCTGAAAATTTTTCGCAGAGAGGTTTTCCTTACCAATACATATATGAAATATAACCGAAATCGGACTATAAATGCGATTATTAGTAATAACTCGTTCCCAGCGCCACCTATCGGGGTTTTCTTTCTGTATCATTTTTCCTTGGGCAGACAAACACAACTAATAAAAGTCTACTACAATCGAACAATCCGTTCTTGAGTTACGGGCGGTAATTCGTTTTACGAAACATAGTTTTATATACATACATATATAGAGATATAGATATATATTTTAAAATAGTTTGCAACCCTCTTCAAAATTATCACTTCTGGTTAAGCGCGCATTTAAATGCCTTTCATTCTCTGAATGCGTTGTAATATTTTAGTCGGTATATAGGTATTGTAAGTCCCGAAAATTTTAAGCGGGTGGCAACCCTATCAAAACTTTTTATTTTTACCTCAAGCAGTGAAGCTTCATACTACTACTGGATAGCAATAGTAGGGGAGCCCAAGAGGGGATTCTGGGATTTATTCGTGTGCGTCAGATTAACATATGGGGGATACCCTGCATCCTGTTGAGTACCCCTGCCAAATCTAAGCCATCTGTGTAGAGCCGCGCGAGAATAGTAAAAAAAATTGATAGGTGGATTTACTCGAGCGCGTCAGATTAAGAAATGGCGGGTTAATTACATGCTGAAAACTGTGCATTTCAATAATCTGACGATTTGAGCGTGAGGCAAGGGATTGAGAGGATCGCAAACTCGCAAAAAAAACGTTACCTCGAGCGCGGTAATTTTTTTTTTTTATTATGAAGCAAACAGCTGAAGGATAACGGGAAATGTATAATCTGATGATTTCCACAAGCTGGGGTAACGAAAACCGTCAACAAAGATTGTCGCGTGCACTTGCTGTTTTTTAAAACTACTACAGATTTTTCTACGAAATTTGTTATATTTTGATTTGTTTGCTTTTTTCTCGTCATATTATTTGTCACAATCATATGACTGTGAGTATACCAAGCATACCAAATGCTCTCAAATGATACATTCCCACGACAGTCGGGTCTACGTAACCGGAACGACCCAGATTTATATCTGGCCAAGGACTGTCACTCCAGCAACACTCCCCAAAACCCTTTTGGGAGGACTTGTATGCTGCTACACCAAAAACAACAACTCTCAAATGATTCCAGTTGCGAGTGAAATGTGAGAATTAACCCAAACAAACTCGCTAAAGGCTCGTGTGTTGCTCCGCTGTATATGTACATAAGTATGTGCATTTGCGAATCAAAACCTTTATCTAAATTTGAGCTGGGCAATGAAATTACATGTGTAATTAAGTGCGTCTATGATTACGATTACTTTATTTTTTTATTTGTTTAATTATCTACCGGACACTGTCCTCACAGATAAGCAGGAAAAAAAAATAAAAAATAACACGCAAAATCTGAGTCCCAAATAATGCACGCGTATTCCAAAATGGATCTCACCCAGCATGAGTAAAGACTTAAGTGTGAGTAGATCTATAAAGTCCTTTGAGTTACGTTTGAGAAAACCCAATTTAGGGTTTGCCTCACAGACTACATGTTCTCCGTGAAAATCAAGTTTAGTTTCGAGTCTAAGTACACACCTAAATCCTTGGCCGTGGTTATACGATTAAAAGGCCCACAGTCGTTAAAAGTGTAATTATACTTTATACTGGCATTTTTACGAAAAAACGTAATAATATTGCACTTTGGGAGGTTCAAAGAAAGACCGTTGCAAATACACCAATTTATCAGCGATAATATTATTATTTATTCGATAATATAGTTATAGATTTAGAGGTTTTTTCCAACTTTTCCACCAATTTTCTGTATTTTAGGTAAGACTCAAGCCCTTTTAAAGTGTTGGAATGAACTCCCAAGTTTCTCGAGTTTTATAAGAAGAAAGTTATGGTTTAGGCTGTTAAAAGCGTTCACAAAGTCAGTGTACAGAGTGTCACTTGTTCGCCCTAATCCATCACATTGACCGCAAAATTTAGGAATATGGCGAAATTTGTATTGGCGGATCTGCCTGGTTAAAAGCCGTGCTGCTGAGTAACAATATAAATTTATAAATTGAGGAGATAAATGAAGTTTTCCACTCGTTTTGGAATTTCGCCTCGTCGTGCAGGTGGTGTTCAGGCGACATCAGAAGGCATCCAGCCGCTGTCCGTAGTGCGATGTTTTGCGTCGTCTGCAGCGTCATCCACTGCGTCCTACTAATCCCCGGCGACCACACTGGTGCTGCGTAATTTAAAACCGGCCGGCCTATTGCCTTGTATGTTGCCAGCAACGTTTCTTTGTCTTTGCCCAAGTACTGCCGGCTAGCGACTTGAGGACCTTGTTGCGGCACTGTACTTTGTTGACAATAGCGGTTGCGTGCGCAGAGAAGGAGAGCAGACTGTCGAATGTTACTCCGAGTATTTTGGGGTTATTCACCGTCGGAATTTATTTATTTTTTATTTGTTTATTTATTACAGTCATTTGACCTATATACATTCACGGATATACATTTGAATTATGAATTGCAATATATAATAAAAGTAAAGTTAAAATTAATGCTTAAAATAAGTTAACCGGTTACACTTTTCCTTCTTCCTTCATACATTATGGGTGATCTGAATGGACTAGATCCAGAGTCATCCAGCTNTTGTTTATTTATTACAGTCATTTGACCTATATACATTCACGGATATACATTTGAATTATGAATTGCAATATATAATAAAAGTAAAGTTAAAATTAATGCTTAAAATAAGTTAACCGGTTACACTTTTCCTTCTTCCTTCATACATTATGGGTGATCTGAATGGACTAGATCCAGAGTCATCCAGCTAGTACGGATGGAAAGGGCAAGTTTCCATGCCGGACCTTTCTATCTAATAGCCAATGTTCTACAGTGATCTAGTAGCAGCCTTTTGAAGGTACCAAAGTTTTCACAATTTTTTATTTGAGCTGGAAGTTCATTGTAACACTTTAATCGCTTATAACAGATATTCTTCTTATCTATTTCGGTTTTATACAGCGGCAGCCTGAAGCTATTATTTCCCCATGAGTAAATACGAATGGGTTTCACTATTATATCGTAGGATATCACTCAGATAATCTGGAAGTCTACCTTGTTTTATGTTAAACACGAATTTCATAGCGTGATAGAAAATTTGCTGTTTCAAGCTCAGCCAGTTTAATTCTGCGACCATTTCCTGTATGGGTATGTCCTACCGCTTGTTCAAGATAAATCGCATAGCCCTATTTTGCATTTTTTAAGCTTATCTATTTGTGTGTCGCTTGCTATAAAAAAGATTGTTGGACAGTATATGAAATATGGTTCAACTATAGATCTGTAGACCAAAGTCGTATACCTCCTTCCTAAGTACTTACATGATCTTTTCATGAGACCAATTTTTTTACCAATTTTCGCTACTGTGTAGTTAATATCGATGGCTGAGTGGAAAATCGACCTATCTCGGCAGCCAGTTCGAAAACGCTCTATCTCAAAAAACTTTTCAAGAACGCCCTATTTCAGATATTTTTTCAAAAACGCCCCATCTTAGCTGCCGATTCAAAAACGCTCTATATCAGCATATTTTTAATACATTTTGAAGTAAGATAGGGCGTTTTTGAGCCGAATTTTGAGATAGGGTATTTTTCAATTAAATTCTGAAATAGGGCGTTCTTGAAAAGTTTTTTGAGATAGAGCGTTTTCGAACTGGCTGCCGAGGTAGGTTGATCTTCCACTCAGCCATCATATCGATTCCTCAAATTTTAACTTATCATCGATATATATACCTAGATATTTAATGATTCTCACTTTCTCAATTAATTTATCTTTAATTTTTAAACTGTAATTATCGGAGCTAACGTTAGCTGCTCTAGATATGACAATAAACTTTGTCTTGTTCACATTTAATTGCAGTCTGTTTACGCACAACCATTTATGCAAACATGAAGGTCTTCTTGCATTTTAATCATTGCATTGGGTAGATTACAGTCACTGAGGCTTAAGAGGGTGTCGTCGGCGGTGAAGTTCAGGTGGCCATCGGGAAGGCGAAAGTCTCCAAAGCCATGNGCAAACATGAAGGTCTTCTTGCATTTTAATCATTGCATTGGGTAGATTACAGTCACTGAGGCTTAAGAGGGTGTCGTCGGCGGTGAAGTTCAGGTGGCCATCGGGAAGGCGAAAGTCTCCAAAGCCATGGGTCCGACGGAATATGCATGCTGATGCTGAAAAATTTGGGTCCTGCTTGGGTAGCGTACCTAACGGAGGTCCTCAATTTGTCTATGGCCACTCTCATCATCTCAGACATCTGGAAGGTGGGGAGAGTGGTCCCACTGCTCAAACCGGGAAAACCTGTCAACATAGGAGATTCTTANTGGGTCCTGCTTGGGTAGCGTACCTAACGGAGGTCCTCAATTTGTCTATGGCCACTCTCA